>NC_057807.1:280429492-280516999 GCF_018294505.1 Triticum aestivum
TGTCTAGAGGGAGGGGGGTGATTAGACTACTTGACCAAATAAAAACTTAACCTTTTCCCAATTTAGTTCTTGGCAGTTTTTAGCCACTTAGCACAAGTCAAGCAATCAAGATACAGTTCAAGCAAGCATGCAAAATAGTATATGAGCAGCGGAAAGTAAAGCATGCAACTTGCAAGAAAGTAAAGGGATGGGATTTGAGTATGCAGACGCAATTGGAGACACCGATGTTTTTGGGGTGGTTCTGATAGGTGGTGCTATCGTACATCCACGTTGATGGAGACTTCAACCTACAAAGGGTAATGGTTGCGCGAGTCCAAGGAGGGCTCCACCCACGAAGGGTCCACGAAGAAGGAACCTTGTCTATCCCACCATGGCCATCTCCCATGAAGGACTTGCCTCACTAGGGTAGATCTTCACAAAGTAGGCGATCTCGTTTCCCTTACAAACTCTTTGGTTCAACTCCACAATCTTGTCAGAGGCTCCCAAGTGACACCTAACCAATCTAGGAGACACCACTCTCCAAAAGGTAATAGATGGTGTGTTGTTCATGGACTCCTTGCTCTTGTGCTTCAAATGATAGTCTCCCCAACACTCAAGTCTCTCTCATAGGATTGGATTTGGTGGAAAGAAGATTTGAGTGGAAAGCAACTTGGGGAAGGCTAGAGATCAAGATTCATATGGTTGGATTGGAATATCTTGGCCTCAACACATGAGTAGGTGGTTCTCTCTCAAAAATTGAATGCTGGAAATGTAGGCACGTTCTGATGGCTTCCCTCACAATGAGGAGAGGGTGGAGGGGTATAAATAGCCTCCACACAAAATCTAACCGTTACACACAATTTACCAAACTCGGTGGGATTGTATCAGAAGACTCGGTCGGATTGATTTAGTTCATAATGTGACCGTTAGGAATTTTGTGGTGGGACCGACATGTCAACTCGGTGGGAACGATATCATTAGGGTTAGGGCATAACGTAATCTTGGTTTGACCAATTACACAAACTCGGTTGGATCGACTTTGGTAATAAGCAAACTAGGGAGTTGGTTAGGCAAACTCGGTGGGACCGATTCACTCGTCTCAGTGGGACCGAAGCGTTACGAGAAGGATACAAGAAGTTTGCATTGCAGACTCGGTGGGACCGATCGCTCATCTCGGCTGGACCAAAATGTTAAGAAGGGAAACAGGGAGTTTGCAATCCCATCTCGGTGAGACCGAGATCCCTATCGGTTAGACCGAAGTGACTAGGGTTTATGGCAGCAGCTATGTCAAATGACCTCGGTGGCGCCGGATGGATCAAATCGGTGGGGCCGAGTTTGACTTTTGGTTTGGGACATATGTGGATATGAGAAAGTGGTTGAGGGCTTTTGGAGCATATCACTAAGCATTTTGAGCAAGCAAGCCATTAAGCAACACCTCATCCCCTTTTAATAGTATTGGCTTTCCTATAGACTCAATGTGATCTTGGATCACTGAAAATAGAAAATTTAGAGTCTTGAACTTTAGAGCTTGAGCCAGTCCTTTCTCCTTAACATTTTGAGGGGTCCACATTCCAAATCCATGCCATGCCAGTCAGTGGACTTTCCTGAAATATTCATCTTGTAATAGCATTAGTTCAATGAGCTATATGTTCTTAATCATTACCAAAACCACCAAGGGATAGTTGCACTTTCAATCTCCCCCTTTTTGGTAATTGATGACAACATATAGATCAAAGCTTCGACAAATGATAATAAGATTGAAATACGTTGTCGCTTTGAGAAGTATGTGATAAGCAAGAGCTCCCCCTAAATTTGTGCATTATTTAAAATTTGCTTTGGACTGCAAATGCACAATCTGTTAGGATCATGGGTCACTCTTCCATGTCACATACATCTTGGTGGAGCGCTCAAAATGATAAAAATGTAAAACATGACTCATCACCAAGCAAAGTGAATGATCATAAATGAACATAAGGGATAATATCATTCAAGCACACATTAAAGTAGCATAATGATCAACCACATGATCATCCAAGTATCTCACAAAAGAACATAGTGTATCAAGCAAACACACAATAAAGTTCAACCAAATAAAGAGCAAGAGAGACAGAAAGCAACACTATCTCCCTCGAAGACTATGATCTATACATATTTCTCCCCATTTGGCAACAAATTACCAAAAAGTTCAAACATGCATAGTGCTATGTGACTCTCAGGCTTGGTCTCCATGAGGTGGTGTAGTGATGACTCCCAGGACGAAGGCTTCTGTTG
Organism: Triticum aestivum; assembly: GCF_018294505.1. Taxonomy (NCBI): domain Eukaryota; kingdom Viridiplantae; phylum Streptophyta; class Magnoliopsida; order Poales; family Poaceae; genus Triticum; species Triticum aestivum. The sequence continues at coordinate 280,431,743 of NC_057807.1, forward strand.
ATGTAGCTGGAGCTGGTGGAGTGGCTGCTGGAGGTGGCACTGAAGCTGTGGCTGCTGGTGCAGATGTGGTTGCTCTAGTGTCAGGAACAGGCACTACATCAGACCTCTGACCTCTTGGCACATGCACTCGCTGAAAAACATCTGTTGTTGTCTTTCCCTTCTTCTCCTCTACTTCCTCCTGGATCTGCTCTACTGCTGACTGAATCTCAGTTACTTTGACATCAAGATCATAGAACTTTTGCTCAATGATCCTCTCCAAACTCTCCTGATTTTGAGTCAGGGTGGCCAAGCCCTTCTCAATCCTCAAGGTGGAATGGATCAGAAATCCAAGTTGATCTTGTTTGCTCTTTAGGAATACCTATGATGCCTCTTCTGCACTTGATATCTTTGCAGCTTTCTCTGCCCTTGCTTTAGCTCTTTTCTCATGTACTTGCACTGATGAAGGATCATTCTCATCCATGACCACGGTGTTATTCTCAAAATATGGCTTGAGAGGTAAATGCTCCTTGTCCAACAAATAAGTGCATGTGCCCATCTTTGAGTTGATGAGCACGTGAATCTGTGGAGCATACCCACAAGACCTCTTCTGATCTGTTTCTGTCCTCTTGATTGTTTCCATAATCAGACTCATCACTTTGAGCTTTTGAGGGACATAAAAAATGTGCAACAAGTTGATGGAATGTCCTCTTATCATTCTGTGATCTCCAAACTTGGGCAAAAGAGTATGCCTCAGGATGGTGTTGATTGTAGGCAGACCAGACAATAGAAACTTCACCGATCCCAACTTATGAATTTCCAGGGCATCATCAGGAATTTCCTTGTACATACTTGCCATTGAGTTGTGATCTTTCTTCTTCTTGGCATACACATCCAAGTCATCCTCATGAGCTGCTGGGGTATTTATCAATTTGGCCCATTCATCAACAATGGATTGGTACCTAGTACCTTCTGACATCCATACAATCCTTCCATCAGGATAGAAGTGAGCAATGGAGTAGAATTGCATGATCAGCTCATCATTCCACTTAGTGAGCTTCTGGCCAACAAACTTGTCCACTTCACAAGCCTTAAATCTATCATAGACACCTGGGAAATGATCTTCATTCTCTCTGATGTATGTTCGGTCAACCCATCTCACGTCACAGACAATTGGCTTCTTGTCAAGCAGAATTGTCTCATAAAAGTCTTGTTGTTCCTTAGTGTGGAACGTGCAGTCCACAGTAGTTCTCCTCATAGCATAAGGGTCACTTTTCCTCCAAAGTCTCAGACCTGCACCCTTCCTGATGCTCATGTCCTCTGCCACTGGATGTGTGTCATTGTGGTCTGGGATCTTTGGCTTGAGCTTTCTCAGCACTTGGGCTTCAACTTCTTCTTCTTCAGCTTCAGGCACTAGGGCCTTATTCTTCTCCTCAGCAGGGATGTTTCTTGTGCTTCTCTTGGGTGCAGACTTGGTGGCTTGAGCTACAGCTTTGGGAGCAGACTTGGGCTTAGGAGCAGCCCCTAACTTGATTGCATCTCCCATAAGCTTTTGTGCCTTAGGTGCTGGAGCAGCATCCTCTTCCTCTTCCTCTTCATCATCAGAAGGATCTCTCACCATAGTTGACTTTCCAAGAACTTTATCTATAGTGGTTCTTGCCCTCTTCTTCTTCTTGTCATCACCAGCTGCCTCTCCTTCATCAGATTCAATTGTGAATTTCATAGTTTGTCCTGTGGCAACCTTTCTTGGCATGGATGTTGGGATTCTCCTAGCTAGTGCCTTCTTGTTCATGCCAGGCTTAGTGGATGCAGTAGTGCCAAACTCATTCTTCACCACTCTTTTCTTTGAGATGGCCTCATCTTCAGCTGCAACATAATCTTCATCTTCAGAATCTGACGTTCTCTTCTTCCTTGCTCTAGTGGCTGCCTTGGGCAAGTTACTAGGTGTGCTCCTGCTGCCCTCATCATAGCTGCTTGAGGGAATAGTGCCCTCACTCATATGCTCTAGCTGTTCAGATGTGTTCTGGCTATCTCTCTGGTGAGACATCTTGGCAGGCAACTGACAGCAGACCCTGTGAATAGATTATAGATGAGGTAGAGTAGATGAGCATCACAAATTACAGAGGTTTTGCAAAAGAAATGAGTCAAAAACTTAGTTTTAGTTCTCTATAGAAATGATCTCAGAGCTACCGAATTGACAAACTCGGTGATACCGAAGCAACACTTGGAACCTAAACTAGTGAACTTGGTCAGACCGAGTCACATTTCGGTGGCACCGAGATTGCTAGGGTTTCACAGAATATTGAACTCGTTCACACCGATTTGCAGTTTTTGGTCAGACCAAAAAACACATGTGCAATGGCCTAAGACAAATCGGTGAGACCGATTTCTACGATTCGGTCGGTTCAAGATGAGTTCTGCGGAGAGCTAACCCTAAAATTTTCGAATCAAGCTAGGCATAAGGAAGATTTTGCTGGATAGATCGATTTCTTTCGTGGCAAGAATCATGGCATTGCCCTCGTGCTAGGAATCAGAGTTAAAAGGACATCACAAGGGGTCGAACACTTACCCTAGTTCGGCGGGTGTTCGCTACAGCAGCGACGGCGGAGCAGATTCCATCGGCGGCGGCAGAAACCAGTAGCGGGAGGTTGCTGGCGGTGAGGAGGCAATCCGGAGACCCAAGGAGGCAGAGATGGACACGCGCGGGCTGAGGGGTTTTGAAGAATTTTCCAAAATCTCACCCGTGGGTATTTATATCCTGACCCTGTCGGTGTGACCGAGTGGAACAACTCATGGCACCAAGATTGCAAAATCGCAAGCGGTTGCTGCAACTCGATGTGACCGAAGTGTTCAAATCGGTTGCACCGAGATGAAAACCTAGATCAACTTAGTGAACTCGGTTTGACCGAAATGGGTGACTCGGTCAGAACGAAATGCACAAAGAGGTTGTGGAAGTTTAAGTCTATGACGAATCGAGGAGTCCGAGTGCTCCTCACACGGAGTGGTTCGAATCTGACTTGATCAAACTTTGTGATGTAGCATGAATAGAGTTTGAGACGAGAAAAGCATAGGTAGCTAGAGAAGGTTCTTAGGCATTCTTGTCCATCCACTTGGCAAAAGAAAGAGCCAACCAATCAAAACAACAAGTGGATTCCCTCGAGTGAGTAAAATATGCAACCAACATGCTCACACTATAAAATGGCAAATGAAATATGTGGCAAAGCATGCACAATCATTCTAGTATCTATCAAGCAATTTGCAATGACTAGGTTATCTATATATGAGTATATTGACTTAGGAGGGTAAATGAGAACATTTGATCATAGGTCATACTCATCGTTTAAGCACAAGTGGGGTTACCACTTTTACATAAAGCATTGTTGTGTTCACACCAATAGAGTTTCTTTAGCTCAATTCTTAGAGTAAAGCTCCCCCTAGATGTGATATCCCCCCTAAGAGGGATGAACTAACCTTGGGTTTTGTCGATGATGACTTCATATAGGTGTTGAAGATGTGGATGATCAATGTTGATGTAGATCATTCAGAGCTATCCATTGGAGTGAGTTGCACTTTCAATACCTACACGGGTTAGTCCCACAAGGAACAAGCAAGAATATCCATAGACATAGAGTGAAGCACACACAAGTTGATGTCCATGAAAGCATTTGGATACCTTGTCCCTTGTCTTACCAACAAGAGGGTTTGTGACTCCTTCAACTAGTGCAAGATGTGGAAGTTGATTGTACTTGTCCTTGCGAAAATGATGTGAGTGAAGTGTGTTGGCGGAGTCACCCTCAAGAACTCTCTAGTTCTTCTTCTTTGGGATCCACATCATCTTGATGGGAATCCTTGGGGTTTTATGTTCGGGAACATAGTAATTTCAAAAAAAATCCTACGCACATGCAAGATCATGGTGATGCATAGCAACAAGAGGGGAGAGTGTTGTCCACGTACCCTCGTAGACCGAAAGTGGAAGCGTTAACACAATGCGGTTGATGTAGTCGTAAGTCGACCGATCCAAGTACCGAACGTACGTCACCTCCGAGTTCAGCACACGTTCAACACAATGACGTCCCTCGAACTCCGATCCAGCCAAGCTTTGAGGGAGAGTTCCATCAGCATGACAACGTGGTGACGATGGTGATGTTCTACCGACGCAGGGCTTCGCCTAAGCACTGCTACGATATTATCGAGGTGGATTATGGTGGAGGGGGGCACCACACACGGCTAACAGATCCAAGGGATCAATTGTTGTGTCTATGGGGTGCCCCCTCCTCCGTATATAAAGGAGGGTAGGAGAGGGCCGGCCAGGAGGAGGAGGCACGCCCAAGGGGGGGAGTCCTACTCCCACCGGGAGTAGGACTCCTCCTTTTCCTATTTGTAGAGGGAGAGGGAAGGAAGAGGAAGGAGGGAGGAAGGAAAGGGGGACCCGACCCCCTTCCAATTCGGATTGGGCTTGGGGGGGGCCTCCCTTGCTCCTTTCCCCTCCTTTCCACTAAAGCCATTAAGGCCCATATACCTCCCGGGGGGTTCTGATAACCTCCCGGTGTTCCGCTATTATCCTGATCTCACCCGGAACCATTCTGGTGTCCAAATATAGTCGTCCAATATATCGATCTTTATGTCTCGACCATTTCGAGACTCCTCGTCATGTCCGTGATCACATCCGGGACTCTGAACTACCTTTGGTACATCAAAACACATAAACTCATAATATAACCGTCATCGAACTTTAAGCATGCGGACCCTACGGGTTTGAGAACTATCTAGACATGACCGAGACACGTCTCCGGTCAATAACCAATAGCGGAACCTGGATGCTCATATTGGCTCCCACATATTCTATGAAGATCTTTATCGGTTAAACGGCATAACAACATACATTGTTCCCTTTGTCATCGGTATGTTACTTGCCCGAGATTCGATCGTCGGTAACTCAATACCTAGTTCAATCTCGTTACCGGCAAGTCTCTTTACTCATTACGTGATGCATCATCCCGTAACTAACTCATTAGCTACATTGCTTGCAAGGCTTATAGTTATGTGCATTACCGAGAGGGCCCAGAGATACCTCTCCGACAATCAGAGTGACAAATCCTAATCTCGAAATACGTCAACTCAACAAGTACCTTTGGAGACACCTGTAGAGCACCCTTATAATCACCCAGTTATGTTGTGACGTTTGGTAGCACACGAAGTGTTCCTCCGGTAAGCGGGAGTTACATAATCTCATAGTCATAGGAACATGTATAAGTCATGAAGAAAGCAATAGCAACATACTAAATGATCAAGTGCTAAGCTAACGAAATGGGTCAAGTCAATCACATCATTCTTCTAATGATGTGATCCCACTAATCAAATGATAACTCATATTCATGGTTAGGAAACTCAACCATCTTTGATCAATGAGCTAGTCAAGTAGAGGCATACTAGTGACACCATGTTTGTCTATGTTTTCACACATGTATTATGTTTCCAGTTAATACAATTCTAGCATGAACAATAAACATTTATCATGATATGAGTAAATAAATAATAACTTTATTATTTCCTCTAGGGCATATTTCCTTCAGTCTCCCACTTGCACTATAGTCAATAATCTAGATTACACAGTAATGATTCTAGCACCCATGGAGCCTTGGTGCTGATCATGTTTTGCTCGTGGAAGAGGCTCAGTCAACGGGTCTGCAACATTCAGATCCGTATGTATCTTGCAAATCTCTATGTCTCCCACTTGGACCTTGTCCTAGACGGAATTGAAGCGTCTCTTGATGTGCTTGATTCTCTTGTGAAATCTGGATTCCTTTGCCAAGGCAATTGCACCAGTATTGTCACAAAAGATTTTCATTGGACCCGATGCACTAGGTATGACACCTAGATCGGATATGAACTCTTTCATCCAGACTCCTTCATTTGCTGATTTCGAATTAGCTATGTACTCTGCTTCACATGTAGATCCCGCCACGACGCTTTGTTTAGAACTGCACCAACTGACAGCTCCACCAATCAATATAAACACGTATCCGGTTTGCGATTTAGAATCGTCCGGATCAGTGTCAAAGCTTGCATTGACGTAACCATTTACGAATAGCTCTTTGTCACCTCCATAAACTAGAAACATATCCTTAGTCATTTTCAGGTATTTCAGGATGTTCTTGACCGCTGTCCAGTGATCCACTCCTGGATTACTTTGGTACCCCCTGCTAAACTAATAGCAAGGAACACATCAGGTCTGGTACACAGAGCCTATGGCTGAAGCATAGGGAACATCTTTCATTTTCTCTCTATCTTCTACGATGGTCGGGCGTTGAGTCTGACTCAACTTCACACCTTGTAATACAGGCAAGAACCCTTTCTTTGCTTGATCCATTTTGAACATTTTCAAAACTGTATCAAGGTATGTGCTTTGTGAAAGTCCAATTAAGCGTCTTGATCTATCTCTATAGATCTTGATGCCCAATATATAAGCAGCTTCACCGAGGTCTTTCATTGAAAAACTTCTATTCAAGTATCCTTTTATGCTATCCAGAAATTCTATATCATTTCCAACCAACAATATGTCATCTACATATGATATCAGAAATGCTACAGAGCTCCTACTCACTTTCTTGTAAATACAGGCTTCTCCAAAAGTCTGTATAAAACCATATGCTTTGATCACACTATCAAAACGTTTATTCCAACTCCGAGAGGCTTGCACCAGTCCATAAATGGATCGCTAGAGCTTGCACACTTTGTTAGCACCTTTTGGATTGACAAAACCTTCTGGTTGCATCATATACAACTCTTCTTCCAAAAATCCATTCAGGAATGCAGTTTTGACATCCATTTGCCAAATTTCATAATCATAAAATGCAGCAATCGCTAACATGAGTCGGACAGACTTAAGCATCGCTACGGGTGAGAAAGTCTCATTGTAGTCAACCCCTTGAACTTGTCGAAAACCTTTCGCAACAAGTCGAGCTTTGTAGATAGTAACATTACCATCAGCGTCAGTCTTCTTCTTGAAGATCTATTTATTTTCGATGGCTTGCCGATCATCGGGCAAGTCAACCAAATTCCACACTTTGTTCTCATACATGGATCCCATCTCAGATTTCATGGCTTCAAGCCATTTTGCGGAATCTGGGCTCATCATTGCTTCCTCGTAGTTCATAGGTTCGCCATGGTCAAGTAACATGACCTCCATAATAGGATTACCGTACCACTCTGGTGCGGATCATACTCTGGTTGACCTACGAGGTTCAGTAGTAACTTGATCTGAAGTTTCATGATCAATATCATTAGCTTCCTCACTAATTGGTGTAGGCGTCACAAGAACCGGTTTCTGTGATGAACTACTTTCCAATAAGGGAGCAGGTACAGTTACCTCATCAAGTTCTACTTTCCTCCCACTCACTTCTTTCGAGAGAAACTCCTTCTCTAGAAAGGATCCGAATTTAGCAACGAAAGTCTTGCCTTCAGATCTATGATAGAAGGTGTACCCAATAGTCTCCTTTGGGTATCCTATGAAGACACATTTCTCCGATTTGGGTTCAAGCTTATCAGGTTGAAGTTTTTTCACATAAGCATCGCAGCCCCAAAACAATAGCGGTAAATCAGTAAGAGACATCATAGATCGCACAATATCTAGTAAAGTATGATTACGATGTTCGGACACACCATTACGTTCTGGTGTTTCGGGTGGCGTGAGTTGCGAAACTATTCCGCATTGTTTCAAATGTAGTCCAAACTCGTAACTCAAATATTCTCCTCCACGATTTGATCATAGAAACTTTATTTTCTTGTTACGATGATTTTCCACTTCACTCTGAAATTCTTTGAACTTTTCAAATGTTTCATATTTATGTTTCATTAAGTAGATATACCCATATCTGCTCAAATCATCAGTGAAGGTGAGAAAATAACGATACCCGCCGCGAGCCTCAATATTCATCGGACCACATACATCAGTATGTATGATTTCCAACAAATCTGTTGCTCACTCCGTAGTTCCGGAGAATGGCATTTTAGTCATCTTGCCCATGAGGCACAGTTCGCAAGTACCAAGTGATTCCAAAAGTCCATCAATATGGAGTTTCTTCATGCGCTTTACATCAATATGACCCAAACGGCAGTGCCATAAATAAGTTGCACTATCATTATCAACTCTGCATCTTTTGGTTTCAACATTATGAATATGTGTATCACTACTATCGAGATTTAATAAAAATAGACCACTCTTCAAGGGTGCATGACCATAAAAGATATTACTCATATAAATAGAACAACCATTATTCTTTGATATAAGTGAATAACCGTCTCGCATGAAACAAGATCCAGATATAATGTTCATGCTTAACGCTGGCACCAAATAACAATTATTCAGGTCTAAAACTAATCCCGAAGGTAGATGTAGAGGTAGCGTGCCGACCGCGATCACGTCGACTTTGGAACCATTTCCCACGCGCATCATCACCTCGTCCTTAGCTGATCTTTGCTTAATCCGTAGTCCCTGTTTCGAGTTGCAAATATTAGCAACAGAACTAGTATCAAATACCCAGTTGCTACTGCGAGCATTAGTAAGGTACTCATCAGTAATATGTATATCACATATACGTTTGTTCACCTTGCCATCCTTCTTATCCGCCAAATACTTGGGGCAGTTCCGCTTCCAGTGACCAGTCCCTTTGCAGTAGAAGCACTCAGTATGAGGCTTAGGTCCAGACTTGGGTTTCTTCTCTTGAGCAGCAACTTGCTTGCCGTTCTTCTTGAAGTTCCCCTTCTTCTTCCCTTTACCCTTTTTCTTGAAACTGGTGGTCTTGTTGACCATCGACACTTGATGCTCCTTCTTGATTTCTACCTCCGCAACTTTTAGCATCGCGAAGAGCTCGGGAAAAGTTTTGTTCATCCCTTGCATATTATAGTTCATCATGAAGCTCTTGTAGCTTGGTGGCAGTGATTGAAGAATTCTGTCAATGACACTATCATTAGGAAGATTAACTCCCAGTTGAATCAAGTGATTATTATACCCAGACATTTTGAGTATATGTTCACTAACAGAACTATTCTCCTCCATCTTGCAGCTATAGAACTTATTGGAGACTTCATATCTCTCAATCCGGGCATTTGCTTGAAATATTAACTTCAACTCCTGGAACATCTCATATGCTCCATCACGTTCAAAACATCATTGAAGTCCCGGTTCTAAGCCGTAAAGCATGGCACACTAAATTATCGAGTAGTCATCAGCTTTGCTCTGCCAGACGTTCTTAACGTCGTCAGTTGCATCTGCAGCAGGTCTGGCACCCAGCGGTGCTTCCAGGAGGTAATTCTTCTGTGCAGCAATGAGGATAATCCTCAAGTTATGGACCCAGTCCATGTAATTGCTACCATCATCTTTCAACTTAGCTTTCTCAAGGAACGCATTAAAATTCAATGGAACAATAGCACGAGCCATCTATCTACAACAAACATAGACAAGCAAAATACTATCAGGTACTAAGTTCATGATAAATTTAAGTTCAATTAATCATATTACTTAAGAACTCCCACTTAGATAGACATCCCTCTAATCATCTAAGTGATCACGTGATCCAAATCAACTAAACCATGTCCGATCATCACGTGAGATGGAATAGTTTTCAATGGTGAACATCACCATGTTGATCATATATACTATATGATTCACGCTCGACCTTTTGGTCTTAGTGTTCCAAGACCATATCTGCATATGCTAGGCTCGTCAAGTTTAACCCGAGTATTCTGCGTGTGCAATTGTTTTGCACCCGTTGTATTTGAACGTAGAGCCTATCACACCTGATCATCACGTGGTGTCTCAGCATGAAGAACTTTCACAACGGTGCATACCTAGGGAGAACACTTATACCTTGAAATTTAATGAGAGATCATCTTATAATGCTACCGTCAATCAAAGCAAAATAAGATGCATAAAGGATAAACATCACATGCAATCAATATAAGTGATATGATATGGCGATCATCATCATGTGCTTGTGATCACCATCTCCGAAGCACCATCATGATCACCATCATCACCGGCGCGACACCTTGATCTTCATCATAGCATCGTTGTCATTTCGCTTAGTGATAAAGTAAAGCAATTACAGAGCGATTGAATTGCATACAATAAAGCAACCATATGGCTCCTGCTAGTTGCCGATAACTTTGTTACAAAACATGATCATCTCATACAATAAAATTTAGCATCATGCACTACAAAAAAAGACACATCCATGACATTTTGGGCCGAACAAATTTTTTTTTGTCATAAATATGACACTTCTATGAGGATAATTGTGACAAAACCCGGTATCATCATAGATGTGGTGGGATCCTACTTCTATGACAAAAAATCATGACAGAAAATGGGCTGTTCGTCCTAGGCGGGCCGGAGACGCAGCTGCATGACATTCTTTGGGCCGTCCATGACGGAAAAAACTGTGGTAGAAGCGAGGGCGAGGAAAATTTCGGGGAGTTACCGGTTACGGTGGGAGGTCGGGGGCCGAGCGATGCGCGTTTCTCTCGTACATGTACGCGCATGTGTGCGAGGCGTTGGCTCTAACTGAACCTGAGCGAGGCGTTGGGCTCTAACTGAACCCGAGCGATATCACTGCAGCCTACGCGTTACTGAACCCGAGCAATCGATCGATGGCTGTTAATTGAACCCGATTGAGCGATTTCTTCGCTACTGCTGCTAACTAAAGCCGATGGATGCTGACTCTCTGGATGAACAATGAGCATTGCGGGGAGGGGGGGTTGGATGAACAGTGAGCGGTGGCGTTGCCTCTGGATGAACATGACCCCGTGGTGTGGAGGGCTGGATGAACAGGACGACCCCGTGGAGGGCTGGATGAACAGTAGATGGTGGAGGGGTGCCCGTGGAGGGGTGGTTGAACAGTAGCCGGTGAAGTAGCGCGCGGTGGAGGCTGGATGAACAGGAGCCCGTGGAGGCTGGAGGAGGTCGACGGTAGCCCGTGGAGGCTGGAGGAGGTCGGCGGTGGAGATGAACAATATCACGTGGAGTCCCGTTTTGCGTTACGCCACACCCCTCCCGATGAACAGGACCCCCATTTCAACCGTAGCGCTCCAACACAAGTCCGTTTCGTCCATTTTGCGGTACGCCACACCCCTCGCGATCAACAGGACCCCCGTTTCGACCGTAGCTCTCCAACACAAGTCTGTTTCGTCCGTTTAGCGGTACGCAACACCCCTCTTGATCAACAGGGCCCCCGTTTCGACCGTAGTAGGTCCGTTTCCTTCATTTTGTGGTATGCCACACCCCTCTCGATGAACAGGATCCCGTTTCGAACGTGTCCGGTCGAACATATGGCCATTTCCTCCGTTCTGCGGTACGCCAAGCCTCGTTTCCATCGCCTATTTTGTCCAAGCCGGTTGGCTCCCATGCGTTCCGTTGCCTCCCGATGAACACGCCGCATTCCGTTGCCTCCCCATGAACACGACGCATTTCGTTGCCTCCCCATGAACACGACGACGACGCTGTTTCTCCGTTCCGACCCAGCCATGTACACGAGCCCTGGCTGTATGTTTGCGTGAGTAGGCGTTCGAGACCCCATCCGTATGTACACATACGTGGCCATATTTTCTTTCTTGCACCCTGGCGCTGTACGTACGTGTACATGCTATGTGCGTGCCTCTACTACGACACGTGTGCGCCTCTAAATCAACACGTGCGTGCCTCTACATCTACCAGTATATATGTATGTACACGTTCGCGACCAGAATGACAATGCTACGTACGCTTCGACCAAGTGGGTACCGACTGTCAGGCACTTCGTTGCCTGCGAAGATGTAGCTGGTGGGTCCCAGTAGTCAGGGGGCGAATCGTTTTTTTGCCCAGATGCAATTCCTTGCGTGTGAAGGTGTAGCTGGTGGGTCCCAGCAGTCATGGGGGAAACATTTTTTTCACGAAATATGGTGGCCCGTTCGGTGGGTCCCTGCTGTCAGGTGGAGGAATCATTATTTTTGCGTAATAAGGAGGCACTTCCTTGTTGCGGCCGTTGACCCAACTGTCAGCCTCTCCACGTACAGTCCACGTCCGATGGAAGTCGTTCCTTGAGCATGTTGACCATGCTACGCCGAGAGCACCAGGGCGGTGGACGATGGTGAGGCCTAGGAAGGGGATGATGGGGAGCCAGGGAAGACACGACAGTGGAAGCCCGCGCGGAGGGGAGTACGAGGGTTCATTGGTTCGGCTGCGGTGTGAGGCTGTCGTTGCCACATGGCCTGGCTAGCGGTGGGAATAGTAGGGGGCGGTGAGGCCTCCACGGCAGCATAGCCGACCACGAGAGGCAGGAGCATGGGGCACAACTGGCGCTACTTTGGGCGACTGGAGAAAGAAGACCAGAGGTTGAAGAAGCACTACGGCCGTTGGTTGGACATCGTACGATCACTGGAGCTAGAATCGTTTATATTGACTAAGTTGACAAAGCCCTCCGTCCCCGTCAACTTAGTAGGCCCACAAGTCAGCCTCCCACCAAGGTGGGTCCCAGCTAGCAGGGGGTATTCATTTTTTTGTGCGTAATAAGGAGGCACTTCTGGTGGGTCCGAGCTGACAGCGGGGGGGACATTTTTTTCGCGAAATATGGTGGCCCATCCGATGGGTCCCAACAGTCAGGGGCAAACATTTTTTTCATGAAATACTGGTGGCCCGTCCGGTGGGTCCCTGCTATCAGGTGGAGGAATAATTATTTTCCGCGTAATAAGGAGGCACTTCCTTGCGGCTGGCATGGACCCAGCTGTCAGCCTCTCCACGTACAGTACTCTTCCGATGGAATTCGGTCGTTGACCACATTGACCTCGCCGCGCCGAGAGCACCACGGTGGTGGACGACGGCGAAGCCTAGGAAGGGGACGACGCGGAGCCCGAGAAGACGCGGCAGTGGATGCCCACGCGGAGAGGAGTACAAGGGTTCACTGGTTCGGCTGCACTGCCATTGTTGTAGAATAACAGGGGGTGTGGGTGAGTGGAGTGGAGGGATGGCCTGGCCAGCGGTGGGAGTAGTATGGGAGCGGTGAGGCCTCCACGGCAGCACAGCCAGCCACGGGAGGCAGGAGTAGGCGGCACGACCGGTGCTGCTTTGGGCGGCTGGAGCAAGAAGACTAGAGGTTGAAGAAGCAGTATGGCCGTTGGATGGACATCGTACGGCCAGTCGAGCTAGAATCGTGCATATTGACTAAGTTGACCAAGCCCTTCGTCCCCGTCAACTTAGTAGGCCCACTATACTGGGTCCCAGCTAGCAGGGGGAGTATTCTTTTTTTGTGTGTAATAAGGAGGCACTTCCTTGCGTGTGAAGATATAGCTGGTGGGGTTCGAGCTGTCAGTGGCGGTAACATTTTTTTCGCAAAATACAGATGCCCTTTCGGTGGGTCCCTGATGTCAGGTGGAGGAATCATTATTTTGCGCGTAATAAGGAGGCATTTCCTTGCATGCGGCCATGGACCCAGCTGCCAGCCTCTCCATGTACAGTCCATTTCAGATGCATGTCGGTCGTTGACCACGTTGACCACGCCACACCGAGAGCACCAGGGTGGTGGATGACTGTAAGTGCATCTAGTGCCACCCCTAGTTGGTTTATTGACGACAAACCTAGTTGAGGGACTAATGTGTTTGTGAGAATTGCAGGATACCACAGGTAGTAGTCCCTCATTGATTCGGTTTACCTACCAGAGATGACCCCTAAAAATGTGTGAAGACATTGAAGACAATGGTTGGCTGTGAAGCTATTCATGTTGAAGACTATGACCCGAGAAGACATTGAGTGAAGACTATGGAGCGCGAAGACTTAGTTGTCTTGTTGTCTCCTTTTCTTCTTTGTTGAGTCATAGGAACCACCGCACTGATAAGTGGGGTCCAAGTGAACAAAGTCAGAGTGACTGAAGTGATGCTCAACCAAATCCTATGTCTTCGAGCGAAGACAATGAGAGGAAATCTTATCCCGAGTCGGATGAGTCAGCTTTACTTGTAGCCCAAGTCAAGCTGCCGCGTGTCTTAGAAATCTGACTGTTGCGACACGTGTCAGTTCCTTAGTGACCCAGGGTCATTTTGGACAAATCAGGTTGGGTTGCCAGTGGCTATAAATAGCCCACCCCCTACACCATAAATTGGTGGCTGCTCAGAGTTAGATACGGCTTTTGTCGTTTGAGAGCAACCCACCTCCGAAGCTTTTGAGAGAGAATCCTTGCGAGGACAAAGCCCAAACCACCCAGAGCCCAAGGAGTGTTTGGCATCACTGAAGTCTTTCTGTCCGCGTGATCTGAAGACTTGTTACACTTGAGGACTGTGAATCCTCCAGCCGGTTAGGCGTCATGTTTTGAGCATCCAAGAGTCATTGTGGATTGCCGGTGAACAAAGTCTGTGAAGGTTTGGAAGTCTACCTTGAAGACTTACCAGAGTGATTGGGAGGGGACTAGGTGTCCTTAGCTCAAGGGGAATAAGGTGAAGACGCGGTCTTCTGAGTTGAATCTCAGCCTCCCTAACTAGACGTACAGTTGTTACAGCAACTGGAACTGGTCGAACAAATCCCTGTCCTCCTGAATCTACTAGTTCTATCTCTCACTTCTCTCTACTTACAATTTGTCTTCGTGAAGTCATTGCCTGCTTGCGTTATCTATTTGACTTCACTGTGTGACTACCTGATCTTATTGGCTTCATACAATCTTCCATCCTGATCCGTACTACCTAGATGCTAATAGTCTTCGTGCTTTCACTTCATTGAATACTTGACTATGGCTTGTCTAGTGTAGTCTCCCTTCCGCTGCATTCGAATAGTGTTGTTTCTATTGTTTGTCTTTGAAACTCCCATGTTTTGAAGACTTTCATAAAAATTGCCTATTCACCCCCTCTAGTCGATAACTAGCCCTTTCAATTGGTATTATAGCAACCCTTGTTCTGTGTGATTCGGTTTAACCACCTGGAGTTTTAGCTATGTCGACTGCAGGGATAATCAAGGTCTCCATTGCATGCCCCATCTTCGATGGCACTGAATATCCCTATTGGAAGAATAGGATGCGCATGCATCTTGAAGCCATTGATGTCGATCTGTGGTATGTCATCAAGAATGGTGTTCCCAAGACTGGTGAAGGTGTCACCCCTGCTGATGTTAAGAAGTTCATTCAACTGGACTCTACAGCCAACAACATCATCTGTGGTCATCTGACCAAAGGGCAGTATGGCCGTGTGAGCGCTCTGGAAATGTCGAAGCTAGCCTGGGACTGGCTCTCCAAGGTCAATGAAGGCGTATCAACTCAGCGTGATCAACGAATCAGTACTCTCCGCAACCTCTTCCACCGCTTCAAAAGACACGACAACGAGAATGTTCAGCTCATGTTTGATCGCCTCACTGATATCACAAATGCTCTCCGTGCACTCGGTGCAACTGACATTACGAAGCATGAAATAGTGAAGACACTGCTGAGATCTCTTGACAGCTCATTTGACACCCTAGCCCTGATAATACAAGAACGCCCTAATTTCAAGGCACTCGATTCGTCTGACATACTTGAGAGGCTCAACACACATGAGTACCAGCAATCTGAGAAACGAGATATCTATGGCCCCAACTATGGCCAAACTCGCGCTTTGAAGGCAAAGGCTGCGTCTTCCTCATATGGAGAAGAATCTGACTGCAATCCCGGTGATCCTAAAGATATTGGAAAGGAGCTTGTTATGCTTGTGAAGAAGTTCCAGAAATTCACTAGGAAGAAAAGCTTCATAAAGTCTTCACGATCCAGCTCAAGGGATGATGAAGCTTCCACCCATGACAGCAAGAAAAGAACCTATCACAAGTGCAAGAAACCTGGCCACTACATCTCTGAATGTCCACAGTGGGACAATGAGAAGAAGAATAAGTGCAAAGAATATGATTCTGATGACAAGAAGAAGAAGAAATCCTCAAAGTCTTCTTCAAAATCTTCCTCCAAGTCTTCATCGCACAAGAAGAGCTCATCAGGCAAGGCACGTGCTTTTGTTGGGAAGGAAATGGATTCAGAGGAGGAGTCTGCTTCGGAGGAGGTGGTGGAGTGTGAGGAGGAGTCCGACTCTAGTGTCACAAGTCTGGATCTAGCTACAGCTTACATCGCCAAGTCCATCTTCAACACTGAAGACAATGGCTCCGTCACCAACGCTGATGACGAGAACGACTCGACTCCCACCTACTACTTCATGGCACGTGGTGCCAAGGTAAACTCTCGCGATGCTTACTTTCAAACATCAAGTGAAGATGACTCTGATGGTGAATCCAAACCTAGCTACAAAAAACTTGCTAAAATTGCAACTGAACAACAGAAAGCTATGGAACATATTCAAAAACTGTTAGACAAAAGTGATAACCCGTTGGACGCGGAAATGACTAAGACTCATTCCTTAATTGAAGACATAAAAAATCTTCATGTTAAGTACCAGGAACTTGAAGGTCGTCAGGAAACCCTCTCAACATCTCATGAAAAGCTTTCCTATGATTATCTTCAAAGGAAGCAGGAACTTGAGAACTTCAGATCGGTTCATGAAGATCTTCAAAAGGAGAATGAGTCACTTCGCACTCAACAGATCCGTCCCGCTCAGGAAGGATTTGAACCACCATGTTTAAAATGCATTGAACGTGATAACGCTACCTCTGTTGCTGAATGCTCTACTGCTACTCCAGTTGCAATATCTTCAACTCCTGAAGTGGTAACTAACCCCTCTACTGAGGATACCACTACTATTGCTGATGAGAATGACAGGTTGAAGACATTACTTGAGATAGGGATGTACAAAAGCCTCAAAGGGCATCCGACATTATGTGATGTCCTCAAAAAGCAGATTGTGAACCGAAACCCTAGAAAAGAGGGTGTTGGGTTCGAGAGGAAAATGAATGTTGACGCGTCGTACTGGAAGCCTGAGCAGTACCCCAAAACCACATGGGTGTTGGAAATATGCCCTAGAGGCAATAATAAAATGTTTATTATTGTATTTCCTTGTTCATGATAATTGTCTATTATTCATGCTATAATTGTATTGACCGAAAACAGCAATACATGTGTGAATACATAGACCACAACATGTCCCTAGTGAGCCTCTAGTTGACTAGCTCGTTGATCAACAGATGGTCATGGTTTCCTGACCATGGACATTGGATGTCATTGATAATGGGATCACATCATTAGGAGAATGATGTGATGGACAAGTCCCGATCCTAAGCATAGCACAAGATCGTGTAGTTCGTTTGCTAAAAGCTTTTCTAATGTCAAGTATCATTTCCTTAGACCATGAGATTGTGCAACTCCCGGATACCGTAGGAATTCTTTGGGTGTGCCAAACGTCACAACGTAACTGGGTGGCTATAAAGGTGCACTACGGGTATCTCCGAAAGTGTCTGTTGGGTTGGCACGAATCGAGACTGGAGACGGAGAGGTATTTCTGGGCCCACTCGGTAATGCATCATCATAATGAGCTCAATGTGACTAAGTAGTTAGTCACGGGATCATGCATTATGGAATGAGTAAAGTGACTTGCTGGTAACGAGATTGAACGAGGTATTGGGATACCAACGATCGAATCTCGGGCAAGTAACATACCGATTGACAAAGGGAATTGCATACGGGATTGCTTGAGTCCTTGACATAGTGGTTCATCTGATGAGATCATCGTGGAACATGTGGGAGCCAACATGGGTATCCAGATCCCGCTGTTGGTTATTGACCGGAGAACGTCTCGGTCATGTCTGCATGGTTCCCGAACCCGTAGGGTCTACACACTTAAGGTTCGGTGACGCTAGAGTTGTTATGGGAAATAGTATGTGGTTACCGAAGGTTGTTCGGAGCCCAGGATGAGATCCCGGACATGACGAGGAGCTCCGGAATGGTCCGGAGGTGAAGATCAGTATATTGGACGAAGGGTATTGGAGTCCGGAATTGTTCCGGGGGTACCAGCTGATGACCAGCGTGTCCGAAAGGGGTTTCGGAGGCCCCGGCAAGCGTTGGGGGCCTTATGGGCCAAGGGGAGAGGGCACATCAGCCCACTAAGGGGCTGAGCACCCATACCACACCATCTCACATAACCAGGAGAGGTGGGGGCGCCACCCCTAGGGCAGCCGCCCCTCCCGGCTTGGGGGGCAAGTTTCCTAGGGGGTGGGGGCGCCCAAACCCATCTAGGGTTTCCCCTGTGGCCGCCGCCCCTCCCCTAGGGAACCCTAGTTGTCAGGACCCCGACTCGATGCCACATTGATCTAGCATGTAACACCTCATATCACTTTGCGGCCTCACGCACGGTATTCCCACGGGTGTCGCCTTACCTTTGCCCGGGACCGTTTGCGCCTTTTGGCACACGTATATGACAGTGTCGCTAGCATCCATATGATAAGGAGCCCGGGCTGACATGGCTAGTCGTAAACCCAAAGCGGCACAGACTTACAGGGACAGGCATCCATGACCCAGCATCGAACGTGTCGGTCATCAGCGAGTGAATCCAGGCTGTAGCACTGGGCTAGCAGGACTCCGGTGAACCGGGCTGTAGCGGGCTAACAGGACTCCGGTATTCACCGCGTGACATTTCCCCGAAGGGACAGACACAGGAACGAAGAAGGACACATGCCGGCCAGCCTAAGTGTTCCGGAGCAGTAGCAAGCTACCATGGCTCGGTGGAAACACTAGGAGACATTTCCCGGTAAGAGAGGCTACTAAAGATAAACAACTAGATGGTCAGATCCCACACATACCAAGCATTTCAATAGCATACACACAATATGCTCGATATGTGCAAATACAACATGGCATCACAACATGACTCTACGACTCAAGTAATTTATTCAATAGGCTCCGAGGAGCGAGACATTACAAACATGGGTCTCACGACCCAACAATCAGAGCATACAAGTCAAAGCACAAGCGGAAGCTATCATGTCTGGGTACAGACATCTATAAATGAAAAAGGCTGAGAAGCCTGTCTATCTATCAGATCCTGCCGGGGCACAAGATCGTAGCTGAGGTATCAAGCTAAACGTCGAAGACCACGCGGAAATACTAGTGAGACTGAAGTCTCTCTGCAAAACATAAAATAGACAAACGTGAGTACAAATGTACCCAGCAAGACTTACATCAGAACTAACTACATATGCATCATTTTCAACAAGGGGATGGTGGGGTTTAACTGCAGCAAGCCAGCTTTGACTCGGTGGCTATCCTGAACTACGACTGCAAGCGACTCTTTTGAGGTGGCGCACACAAGTCCACATATTCACCATATCAATACACCACTATGGATTCGCTCCCGTCTCCCTACGAGAACGCCATCCATAGCACTCACGCTTATCTTGCGTATTTTAGGGTATCCACTTTCACTTGTCTATGAACTGATATAAGCAACCCAGAAGTCCTTTTCCGCGGACACGGCTATTCGAATAGATCATATTAACCCTGCAGGGGTGTACTTCTTCACACACGCTCTCACCACTTACCGCCGTTTACACGACATGTACTCGGCAACCTTCAAGCGGAAGCCCAACGTGGGTGTCGGCCACGACCTACCTAATCACCTAAGTCTCTAGTCCAGGTTTATCGCCTATTCGGGTTCCATCCATGAGGAGATCCGGCCGGAGTTTCGCTCACAGCCCCAAACGATGTGTACAGGGTTCCGTGACACCAAACGGGTGCCCGGTTTACCCGGCCACGTGCCTACCGCATCACAGCCCACCCCTACGGTCAGCGCTGTCCACGGCCTCTAGCATACTACAAACACCAGAAACTACTTGCAACTCCTGGACAGAGGACAAGGGTGATTAAGAAGCCGAGAGGGTCCATTGGTTTCGGGCCCAATGCGTGGTAGTAGCTGAATCATGGATCACAAACACAGAACTCAGTTCCTGAGGACGGCTGCAATGAGACAACCCACCATGTACTCCTACATGGCCTCTCACCGCTACCTTTACCAAATCGTGTTCACACACTTAGCTCACACACAGTAGGACATGTTCACACGCCTCTGATTCATCCCCGATGAATCAGACCTGACTCAACTCTAAGCAGTAGCAGGCATGACAAACAAACATGAATGAGTAGGCACAACAGGGCTCAAACAACTCCTACTCATGCTAGTGGGTTTCATCTATTTACTGTGGAATGACAGGTCATGCAAAGGATAAAGGGGTTCAGCTACCGCAGCAGGTAACAAATGATTCGTTGTTGTCCTAATGTAGTAAAAGAGAGCAGGAGCGAGAGAGTGGGATTGTATCGGAATGAACAAGGGGGTTTTGCTTGCCTGGCACTTCTGAAGATAACATTGAGTCTTCATCAGTGTCAACGATCACATCATCGGTATCACGTCTATCAAGAGGGGACAAATACCGGCAACACAGAAAGGAACACAATCAATGCAATGCACAATATGATGCATGATCATGACATGGCAAAATGAATGTTGTTTTGGGCTAATGCAACTAGCAACAGATTAAATGAAGTTGGTTTGAATACAAGATTCAAATTCAAACTCCATATGTGATTATTTAAATGCCCTTTAATTGATTTGCCCTAAACAGTAGTGATAAGTTGTCCTAACATGCATGAAAATGGTACAGATGGATTCCTTGAATTTTTCTGATAGTTTTTCATATATAAATTATTTAATTTGGAGTTACGGTTGAATTTCTATGATTTTTGGAAGTTTTAGGCATTTTATGAAATTAATAAATCATTTAATAATTATCTAAATTCCAGAAAGGAATTATTGCGTCAGCACTAGGTCATGCTGACCTCAGCATAGTCAACAGGGGCTGGTCCGGGTCAAACCTGACCAGTGGGGCCCACTGGTCAGTGACAGGGGGTTAACAGGGGTTTATTCAGTTTAATTAAAGATTAGGAGGGGGGGTTGGGCCCACTGGTCAGCGACTAATAACTAACTAATATTTAGTTTAACATTAACCCTAACCTAATTAGCCGGGCGGGCCCGCAGGTCAGTGAGAGAGGGGGAGGTCAAACCTGGCAGTGGGTCAACCCACGCCGGTCAGCGGGTCAGCGGGCGCCGGCGTTTAGCCGCCGGCGAGTCCAGACGCGGCGGAGCGCTCGGAAATGGCCTACAGAGCGCCGTTTGGCACGCGGAGCACGACTACGGGATGCGGACGCTCGTCCGCATCCAACCAGGGTGGTGGCGCGGCCGGGGAGTGGCCGGAGAGTGGTCGGCGACGACCTTTAGCGGCGGCCGGAGTTCGGCAAGGTGCGGCGTTGCGGCTAGGGCTCACAGGCGAGGGGTCTGAGCAAGGCAGCGACGAGGGGAGGCGCTCCGGAGCACGCCTATTGCAGGGGAGTAACGAGCGGAGCACGGGGAGCGCGCGAGCTGC
This sequence comes from Triticum aestivum, assembly GCF_018294505.1. Classification (NCBI taxonomy): domain Eukaryota; kingdom Viridiplantae; phylum Streptophyta; class Magnoliopsida; order Poales; family Poaceae; genus Triticum; species Triticum aestivum. The sequence continues at coordinate 280,453,047 of NC_057807.1, forward strand.
GGCCATGGCGGAGCAGAGCTTCGGCCGGAGGTGGAGCCGTGGCTAGGGAGCGTGGAGAGGCCGGGGAAGAGGGGTAATCGACGTAGGAGCTCACAGTGATCACGATGGGATGCTCGGCGAGGTCGGGGACGGCCCGGAGCCGACGAATTCGTCGATGGCGACCGGCGGGTCCGAAGAGGGGAAGAACGGCGGGGCGGCGCCTCGGGGCTTCTCCGGTCGCGTGAGATGGCGGGGAGGGTGAGGATGGAGTGGCGGAGCTGGTGGGCTGGTTGGGGGAGCGAGGGAGGCCCTGTGGCCGAGCGATTGGTGGACGGCGGCGACGGCAGCTGTCGGGCGCGAGAGAGAGAGATCCAGGGGAGAGGGTGAGGACGGGGGAGAGAGTGGCGGGGCGTCGGAGCGATCCAGACGGCTCTCGCGGGTCTGTCCGCGGCGCCACGCAAGCTAGCAGGCAGGAGGTGGCACGGGCGCGTGTGTGCACACGGCGAGCACACGCTCGGTGCTCTCTGGCGCGGTGGAGACGACGACTGGCAGCGCCAGTCAGCTGGGCCAGTGCAGATGGGCCGCCAGGTAAGTGGCCCAGGTGACCCTCTCTCTCTGTGTCTTTTATTTTAATTACTGTTTTCTATTTTTCTGTAACTGTGAGGCTTTATTAAAAATACTTAGGCATCTCTAAATATCCAGAAAATAATCAGGGGCTCTGTTTAGATTATTTCCAACAGCCCACACTTAGTTTTAGAATTATTTGGGCATTTAAGATATTTACTAGCATTTAAATGCCCAAAAGCAAAGTACATATGATTTTATTCAGTGACCAAATATGTCATGGAAAAAATGTGCAACCCTCTGGTTATGGTTTCAAGCATTTTCCAGAAATGATGAACATTTTTGGAAGCCATTTGGATCACTGAAAATATTTTTTGGGTTGAACCTATTTGATTTCCATTTGGTACTAGGGTTTAGGCAATCCCCATTTCAAATTTCATTTGAATTTAAACATGATGCAGCAACCAAGCTAGTCCATGGCCAGGGTAAAGCTAGGGATGTGACAACTCACCCCCACTAAACAGGAATCTCGTCTCGAGATTCAAGCGTAGGGTAGGATGAAGGGGAAGCGGAAACGGGTATAATCTTCATGATCCAGGTTGCACTTCATAGAAACGTTGATTCGATCACCATCTTTGTTTTGTCGTCTTGCTCTGAGAAATCCTGCCAACATGACCTGGAGGGAAAGAGACTCTAGAAGGGTCGATCTTCTCGAAGATCGAACAACTCACGGAATGAGACATAGCAACATCTCTTGAGCTGGGAGACGAAGCACAGATTTGAAGAAATGGAGTGGAGCAGATGACGAAGGTTCACTAGGTAGACAACGATTCCACGCTTAAGAAGGTGGTAAACGATTGCCAACGTAGCGAAGAGTTGAGTTGCCATGATACCACGACGAAACATCCTGGAGGAAGGTGATCGTAGAGTATTACCTTAAGTGGCAAAAAGAATTACTTTTGATTCAGAGATCATTGAAACTCTTCATACCAGCATAAGGCAATTCACAACGATCGTTTGGAGGGGGTCTGTAGAATGGCATACTCGGACTTGGATGATGTGGATTACCTTGTCGAAGACAACGTAATGGATGAATTTGCTTATCACCGGAGGTGGAAGAGACCCATGGTAGAATGGCACATTGGCGGTGCAAGCTGGGAACAAAATGCAAATGCTGGGAATGATTCTGGTAACTGGGGAAGAACCCAACAATAGAGAGTGAATTCACTGTTGGAGTGGTTATAGTATAACCGAAGAATCTGGGGCAAGCCCAGCTAGTGCCTATGATAACACGTAGCGCTTGTGCGTGCTCTCAAGAACTTGAGCATTTCCATATTTATCAAGGTTCTACCAATATCCGTGTCAAGGATCCTGGCGACACAGCTTGCTACCATGACGAATGATGATGGATGATGCAGATGCAAAGGAAGATAATACTTTCTCAGATTTCACCCTTAGCAGGGCCAGGGAAATAAAATCTGGATGATCGACCGAGAGACATTTAGCACTCCGCTTCTAATGTTCTCCTTGACGTGCTAGTGTATCCCATTCATAGGTATGGTTTGATAACTAGAACATCAAGTAAAAGGTCGGACATCGGGAACACAATAATCATAAGGCACAACTAGGAAGTAAATCCTACGAAGTCCTTATGGGAAGGTGGCCAACTGCTTCAATCAAGATACCACAATAATAGGTCCTTCGGCTGGGTGGTGCTGGCCACGACATCCACTTTACCGGTTATCGAGGGACAAATATTATAGTTCTTGGGAAATGTTCCAAACCATCATATCTACCTGAGATTCAGATCTGGTTGGTGTCAGGATATTCCAGACTCATCGAGTCTAGGAAGAAAACGAAAGTTTGCAACACAAATCGACGAGATGACGTTGCGGGATTCTCGGGAGATGAACTACGATAGCAAGCTCCAAAACATGAGCTGGTTCTGCTACAAACATGTGAACATGTTGTCTAAGACAAGCATGACCACAAAGTAGTCTTATAATAAAACACTACCGAATTCAGGAGGGGAACCATCATCGAGGATATCGAAGTCCTTGCATAAGGTATACTCTTAAGAAGGAACTTCTTCTCCTTGAACAATTCAATCAGTGGCTTGGTGTGCTAGGGACACATATAGATTGAAGGTTGCAAGTCTTCAAACCACAGAATTCTTCGCACGTGTGCATGACTGATTTGGAATGATTCCAAGAAAACAACATTGACTTTCTCGAATCCACGGCGGCAACTTGCATCAGATGCACATGAATTAAAGGAAGTCACTACCTTCATCCAAACATATGCTTCATGAGCTAGCATGAACAAATGCTTTCAAAAATTTCCAACACTAACTTGTTGTCCAACAAGACCATGGTGGAGATAAGGATGTTGTCAATGGACTCAACAGCAATTCATCTAGGTTTCCTTTTAAAAGGAATTCCATAGTTAAGTGAACAAGTGATAGCATTGGTCAGACCTAAAAGATATAATGGTGTATGCTCGAGGGATCAACCACGAATAAGACAACATTACGAATATCGTTGGTTCTGATTTGATTTGACGATAGCCCACACTCAAATCAAAGGATTGATAAGACAATAGGTCCCGCAACTGATCACAAGGACCAATCGATGAAGATATCATCTTTCTTCAACACACACTACACAAGAATATCCCTTTGGAACGAGCTAAGTCAGACAAGCTTTTATCTTCCAACTCTCCAAGTTGTTGTCCAGCTTAACCAACTAGCTCAGGGATATCTAACACCGATTCTTGGAAAGAAGGTGGTTCATAAGAAACCAACTTGATCACGGGCTCAACATAACGGTCAGGTGACGACCTGGTGATACTTCCGAGAAGACATTCGGAAAATCACGAACTACCGGTATGTTACTAAGCTCGAGAACAATCTCGCTTTTGAGGGCAAGACGATATGATCAAATGAGTGAGGACTTGGCAAGATCCTAACTCATCAATCGAAGGGTGCACCGAAATAAGGACTAGGTAGCACGATCAGTCTTAGAAGGATGATTCGAAAACCAACATACTAAGAATGAAATTATTATCCTTTAACTACCAAGCAACAGAGTTGCTAGCAGTATTGATTTCACACATCACAATTCATTTGTCGGTATTCCGGTTGCATCAACACGAGGCCGAGGAATGATTAATGATGGTGAGAAGTATCACTACGTCAAAATTCATGAGAGTTGGTGCAGTTCTCATGACAATTCTGACATAAAGGGGGTAATACTCCAAGGTAGAACAGAACCAAAAGTTGGATTAGCATTTAGATCTGCGGAGCACAACTTCTTTGACCCAATCCTGGATATGGAAGAGGTACTGGAGTTTGTTTCTCCAAGTCATTCAGGACAGAATGGCTTGACGGACCACAAGAGTAATAGGCATCGATAAACGAACGCACGCATACTCTTGACTATCAATTGATAGACGAGGGTCAGAATGCAACTACGGAGAACAACTCAAAGGAACATATAATTTTCTGAGTTGTGGATGCATAGATTAGTATGTCGAACCAAGTTCAACATATTTCTTCCGGATAACCCATGCAGAAAGGTAGAACTGGCAGAGTCACAATATAGCATGAAGAACTCATAGAGGGCCTGTTGTGATCTTTTGATCCAACAAACTACTGCCATAAGTGGTTCATAGTATTTGGAAGAAGGGAAATACCACGGACTTCAAGGACTATCGCAAAGGTTACTAATATCCTAAAGGCACTAGCAATTACTATCACATGAAGTAGGTTGAGTGAATCTCGGGTTCAGAACCCAGGAGTAGAATACCTACTACTAAGTAGCATCACGGGATGCTTCCGAGAATAAAGGCCAGAATCTTCACACTAGGACACAAATCATGGTTAGACCACTAGATGATCCCCTAAGCACTTAGGGTCATAATAATAATTCCAACATATATGTCGAGGCAATAATTACCTCAACACACCGATTAGTGTGGTTAATCTGGCCCATGGGAACATCGAAAACAGAAGGAAGGGATTTGCAAATGCATCAGACTATTTAGAAACCTGGGATGACTCGGACAGCATAACGGCTATAATTGCTCAAAAAGATTGGAGACAATCACAAAAATGGTGGCATAACCACTCAGAAGCACAATATCAAGGTTTCGAGATCAACAATTTAACATACGGAAGTAATAGGAACTGAAACGAGGCTTAAATCCAACAATCTTATAGGTCTACGGATTTGTAACACGTGATCCTAATAGAAAGAAGAGATAGCCTAGTTCTTAATCCCCGTAGAAGAGAAGATGATGACTCAGATCAGAAGGTCATGAGGTATAAGGAGTAAAAGAGCCTTACGTTCCATCCCACAATCAATTCCCTTATATAACTAAAGAATTTCTAGACTCAACTTCGACCAGTTTGGCTTGGTAATCCTACAGGCAGTCAAGCTCTGATACCAACGCTGTCAGGACCCCGACTCGATGCCACATCGATCTAGCATGTAACACCTCATATCACTTTGCGGCCTCACGCACGGTATTCCCACGGGTGTCGCCTTACCTTTGCCCGGGACCGTTTGCGCCTTTTGGCACACGTATATGACAGTGTCGCTAGCATCCATATGATAAGGAGCCCGGGCTAACATGGCTAGTCGTAAACCCAAAGCGGCACAGACTTACAGGGACAGGCATCCATGACCCAGCATCGAACGTGTCGGTCATCAGCGAGTGAATCCAGGCTGTAGCACTGGGCTAGCAGGACTCCGGTGAACCGGGCTGTAGCGGGCTAACAGGACTCCGGTATTCACCGCATGACATTTCCCCGAAGGGACAGACACAGGAACGAAGAAGGACACATGCCGGCCAGCCTAAGTGTTCCGGAGCAGTAGCAAGCTACCATGGCTCGGTGGAAACACTAGGAGACATTTCCCGGTAAGAGAGGCTACTAAAGATAAACAACTAGATGGTCAGATCCCACACATACCAAGCATTTCAATAGCATACACACAATATGCTCGATATGTGCAAATACAACATGGCATCACAACATGACTCTACGACTCAAGTAATTTATTCAATAGGCTCCGAGGAGCGAGACATTACAAACATGGGTCTCACGACCCAACAATCAGAGCATACAAGTCAAAGCACAAGCGGAAGCTATCATGTCTGGGTACAGACATCTATAAATGAAAAAGGCTGAGAAGCCTGTCTATCTATCAGATCCTGCCGGGGCACAAGATCGTAGCTGAGGTATCAAGCTAAACGTCGAAGACCACGCGGAAATACTAGTGAGACTGAAGTCTCTCTGCAAAACATAAAATAGACAAACGTGAGTACAAATGTACCCAGCAAGACTTACATCAGAACTAACTACATATGCATCATTTTCAACAAGGGGATGGTGGGGTTTAACTGCAGCAAGCCAGCTTTGACTCGGTGGCTATCCTGAACTACGACTGCAAGTGACTCTTTTGAGGTGGCGCACACGAGTCCACATATTCACCATATCAATACACCACTATGGATTCGCTCCCGTCTCCCTACGAGAACGCCATCCATAGCACTCACGCTTATCTTGCGTATTTTAGGGTATCCACTTTCACTTGTCTATGAACTGATATAAGCAACCCAGAAGTCCTTTTCCGCGGACACGGCTATTCGAATAGATCATATTAACCCTGCAGGGGTGTACTTCTTCACACACGCTCTCACCACTTACCGCCGTTTACACGACATGTACTCGGCAACCTTCAAGCGGAAGCCCAACGTGGGTGTCGGCCACGACCTACCTAATCACCTAAGTCTCTAGTCCAGGTTTATCGCCTATTCGGGTTCCATCCATGAGGAGATCCGGCCGGAGTTTCGCTCACAGCCCCAAACAATGTGTATAGGGTTCCGTGACACCAAACGGGTGCCCGGTTTACCCGGCCACGTGCCTACCGCATCACAGCCCACCCCTACGGTCAGCGCTGTCCACGGCCTCCAGCATACTACAAACACCAGAAACTACTTGCAACTCCTGGACAGAGGACAAGGGTGATTAAGAAGCCGAGAGGGTCCATTGGTTTCGGGCCCAATGCGTGGTAGTAGCTGAATCATGGATCACAAACACAGAACTCAGTTCCTGAGGACGGCTGCAATGAGACAACCCACCATGTACTCCTACATGGCCTCTCACCGCTACCTTTACCAAATCGTGTTCACACACTTAGCTCACACACAGTAGGACATGTTCACACGCCTCTGATTCATCCCCGATGAATCAGACCTGACTCAACTCTAAGCAGTAGCAGGCATGACAAACAAACATGAATGAGTAGGCACAACAGGGCTCAAACAACTCCTACTCATGCTAGTGGGTTTCATCTATTTACTGTGGAATGACAGGTCATGCAAAGGATAAAGGGGTTCAGCTACCGCAGCAGGTAACAAATGATTCGTTGTTGTCCTAATGCAGTAAAAGAGAGCAGGAGCGAGAGAGTGGGATTGTATCGGAATGAACAAGGGGGTTTTGCTTGCCTGGCACTTCTGAAGATAACATTGAGTCTTCATCAGTGTCAACGATCACATCATCGGTATCACGTCTATCAAGAGGGGACAAATACCGGCAACACAGAAAGGAACACAATCAATGCAATGCACAATATGATGCATGATCATGACATGGCAAAATGAATGTTGTTTTGGGCTAATGCAACTAGCAACAGATTAAATGAAGTTGGTTTGAATACAAGATTCAAATTCAAACTCCATATGTGATTATTTAAATGCCCTTTAATTGATTTGCCCTAAACAGTAGTGATAAGTTGTCCTAACATGCATGAAAATGGTACAGATGGATTCCTTGAATTTTTCTGATAGTTTTTCATATATAAATTATTTAATTTGGAGTTACGGTTGAATTTCTATGATTTTTGGAAGTTTTAGGCATTTTATGAAATTAATAAATCATTTAATAATTATCTAAATTCCAGAAAGGAATTATTGCGTCAGCACTAGGTCATGCTGACCTCAGCATAGTCAACAGGGGCTGGTCCGGGTCAAACCTGACCAGTGGGGCCCACTGGTCAGTGACAGGGGGTTAACAGGGGTTTATTCAGTTTAATTAAAGATTAGGAGGGGGGGTTGGGCCCACTGGTCAGCGACTAATAACTAACTAATATTTAGTTTAACATTAACCCTAACCTAATTAGCCGGGCGGGCCCGCAGGTCAGTGAGAGAGGGGGAGGTCAAACCTGGCAGTGGGTCAACCCACGCCGGTCAGCGGGTCAGCGGGCGCCGGCGTTTAGCCGCCGGCGAGTCCAGACGCGGCGGAGCGCTCGGAAATGGCCTACAGAGCGCCGTTTGGCACGCGGAGCACGACTACGGGATGCGGACGCTCGTCCGCATCCAACCAGGGTGGTGGCGCGGCCGGGGAGTGGCCGGAGAGTGGTCGGCGACGACCTTTAGCGGCGGCCGGAGTTCGGCAAGGTGCGGCGTTGCGGCTAGGGCTCACAGGCGAGGGGTCTGAGCAAGGCAGCGACGAGGGGAGGCGCTCCGGAGCACGCCTATTGCAGGGGAGTAACGAGCGGAGCACGGGGAGCGCGCGAGCTGCGGCCATGGCGGAGCAGAGCTTCGGCCGGAGGTGGAGCCGTGGCTAGGGAGCGTGGAGAGGCCGGGGAAGAGGGGTAATCGACGTAGGAGCTCACAGTGATCACGATGGGATGCTCGGCGAGGTCGGGGACGGCCCGGAGCCGACGAATTCGTCGATGGCGACCGGCGGGTCCGAAGAGGGGAAGAACGGCGGGGCGGCGCCTCGGGGCTTCTCCGGTCGCGTGAGATGGCGGGGAGGGTGAGGATGGAGTGGCGGAGCTGGTGGGCTGGTTGGGGGAGCGAGGGAGGCCCTGTGGCCGAGCGATTGGTGGACGGCGGCGACGGCAGCTGTCGGGCGCGAGAGAGAGAGATCCAGGGGAGAGGGTGAGGACGGGGGAGAGAGTGGCGGGGCGTCGGAGCGATCCAGACGGCTCTCGCGGGTCTGTCCGCGGCGCCACGCAAGCTAGCAGGCAGGAGGTGGCACGGGCGCGTGTGTGCACACGGCGAGCACACGCTCGGTGCTCTCTGGCGCGGTGGAGACGACGACTGGCAGCGCCAGTCAGCTGGGCCAGTGCAGATGGGCCACCAGGTAAGTGGCCCAGGTGACCCTCTCTCTCTGTGTCTTTTATTTTAATTACTGTTTTCTATTTTTCTGTAACTGTGAGGCTTTATTAAAAATACTTAGGCATCTCTAAAAATCCAGAAAATAATCAGGGCTCTGTTTAGATTATTTCCAACAGCCCACACTTAGTTTTAGAATTATTTGGGCATTTAAGATATTTACTAGCATTTAAATGCCCAAAAGCAAAGTACATATGATTTTATTCAGTGACCAAATATGTCATGGAAAAAATGTGCAACCCTCTGGTTATGGTTTCAAGCATTTTCCAGAAATGATGAACATTTTTGGAAGCCATTTGGATCACTGAAAATATTTTTTGGGTTGAACCTATTTGATTTCCATTTGGTACTAGGGTTTAGGCAATCCCCATTTCAAATTTCATTTGAATTTAAACATGATGCAGCAACCAAGCTAGTCCATGGCCAGGGTAAAGCTAGGGATGTGACACTAGGGCACCTCACCCTCCTCCCTTTCCCTTATATATAGTGAGGGAGAGAGAGGGAAGCCTCACCCTTCCCCTGGCGCAGCCCTCTCCGTCCTCCAACACCTCCTCCTCCTCCGTAGTGCTTGGCAAAGCCCTGCCGGAGAACCACAAGCTCCATCACCACCATGCCGTCGTGATGTTGGAGTTTTCCCTCAACTTCTCCTCTCCCCTTGCTGGATCAAGAAGGAGGAGACGTCCCCGGGCTATACGTGTGTTGAACGCGGAGGCACCATTCTTCGGTGCTTAGATCGGATTCGGCCGCGACCTGAATCGCTTCGTGTATGACTCCACCGACCGCATTCTTGCAACGCTTCCGCTTAGCAATCTTCAAGGGTATGAAGATGCACTCCCTCTCTCTCTCGTTGCTAGTCTCTCCATAGATTGATCTTGGTGATGCATAGAAAATTTTGAATTTCTGCTACGTTCCCCAACAGTGGCATCATGAGCTAGGTCTATTGCGTAGATTCTATGCATGAGTAGAACACAAGTTGTTGTGGGTGTTGATTTTGTTCAATATGCTTACCGTTACTAGTCCTATCTTGTTTCGACAGTATTGTGGGATGAAGCGGCCCGGACCGACCTTACACGTACTCTTACGTGAGACAGGTTCCACCGACTGACATGCACTTGTTGCATAAGGTGGTTAGCAGGTGCCAGTCTCTCCCACTTTAGTCGGATCGGATTCGATGAAAAGGGTCCTTATGAAGGGTAAATAGCAATTGGCATATCACGTTGTGGTTTTGGCGTAGGTAAGAAACATTCTTGCTAGAAACCTATAGCAACCACGTAAAAACTTGCAACAACAAATTAGAGGATGTCTAACTTGTTTTTGCAGCATATGCCGCGTGATGTGATATGGCCAAAAAGGATGTGATGAATGAAATATATGTGATGTATGAGATTGATCATGTTCTTGTAATAGGAATCACGACTTGCATGTCGATGAGTATGACAACCGGCAGGAGCCATAGGAGTTGTCTTTATTTATTGTATGACTTGCGTGTCACTGAATAACGCCATGTAATTACTTTACTTCATTGCTAAACCGTTAGCCATAGTAGTAGAAGTAATAGTTGGCGAGACAACTTCATGGATACACGATAATAGAGATCATGGTGTCATGCCGGTGACGATGATGATCATGGAGCCCCGAAGATGGAGATCAAAATGAGCAAAATGATATTGGCCACATCATGTCACTATTTGATTGCATGTGATGTTTATCATGTTTATGCATCTTATTTTCTTAGAACGACGGTAGTAAATAAGACGATCCCTCATAATAATTTCAAGAAAGTGTTCCCCCTAACTGTGTACCGTTGCGAAAGATCGTTGCTTCGAAGCACCACATGATGATCGGGTGTGATAGATTCTAACGTTCACATACAACGGGTGTAAGCCAGATTTACACACGCGAAACACTTAGGTTGACTTGACGAGCCTAGCATGTACAGACATGGCCTCGGAACACAAGAGACCGAAAGTTCGAACATGAGTCATATAGTAGATATGATCAACATGAAGATGTTCACCGATGATGACTAGTCCGCCTCACATGATGATCGGACACGGCCTAGTTGACTCAGATCATGTATCACTTAGATGAATAGAGGGATGTCTATCTGAGTGGGAGTTCATCAAATAATGTGATTAGATGAACTTAATTATCATGAACATAGTCAAAAAGGTCTTCACAAATTATGCCGTAAGCTTGCGCTTTAGTTCTACTGTTTAGATATGTTCCTAGAGAAAATATAGTTGAAAGTTGATAGTAGCAATTATGCAGACTAGGTACGTAAACTGAGGATTCTCCTCATTGCTGCGCAGAAGGCTTATGTCCTTAATGCACCGCTTGGTGTGCTGAACCTCGAACGTCGTCTGTGGATGTTGCGAACATCTGACATACACGTTTTGATGACTACATGATAGTTCAGTAATGTTAAACGGTTTAGAATTGTGGCGCCGAAGACATTTTTGAAACATCGCAGAACATATGAGATGTTCCAAGGGCTGAAATTGGGATTTCAGGCTCGTGCCCACGTCAAGAGGTATGAGACCTCTTCTTATCCTACAAACTAAGGGAGAAATGCTCAATCGTTGAGTTTGTACTCAGATTGTCTGGGTACAACAATCACTTGAATCGAGTGGGAGTTAATCTCCCAGATGAGATAGTGATGTTTCTCCAAAGTCATTGCCACCAAGCTACTAGAGCTTCGTGATGAACTATAACATATCAGGGATAGATATGATGATCCTTGAAATATTCGCGATGTTTGACACCACGAGAGTAGAAATCAAGAAGGAGCATCAATTGTTGATGGTTAGTGAAACCACTAGTTTCAAGAAGGGCAAGGGAAAGAAGGGATACTTCATGAAATGACAAATTAGTTGCTGCTCTAGTGAAGAAACCCAAGGTTGAACCCAAACCTGAGACTAAGTGCTTCTGTAATAAGGGGAACGGTCACTGAAGCAAAACTACCCTAGATACTTGGTAGATGGGAAGGCTGGCAAGGTCGACAGAAGTATATTGGATATACATTATATTGATGTGTACTTTACTAGTACTCCTAGTAGCACCATGGTAATAGATACCGGTTCAGTTGCTAAGTGTTAGTAACTCGAAATAAAAGGCTACGGAATAAACGGAGACTAGCTAAAGGTGAGATGATGATATGTGTTGGAAGTGTTTCCAAGATTGATGTGATCAAGCATTTCATACTCCCTCTACCATCGAGATTGGTGTTAAACCTAAATAATTGTTATTTGGTGTTTGCGTTGAGCATAGACATGATTGGATTATGTCTATCGCAATACGGTTATTCATTTAAGGAGACTAATGATTACTCTGTTTATTTGAATAATACCTTCAATGGTCTTGCACCTAAAATGAATGGTTTATTGAATCTCGATCGTAGTGATACACATGTTCATGCCGAAAGATATAAGATAGTAATGATAATACGACATACTTGTGGCACTGCCACTTGAGTCATATTGGTATAAAACGCATCAAGAAGCTCCATGTTGATGGATCTTTGGACTCACTCATTTTTGAAAAGTTTGAGACATGCGAACCATGTCTATTGGTATGTACGCATGAAAAAAACTCCATGCAGATGGATCATTTGGACTCACTTGATTTTGAATCACTTGAGACATGCAAATCATACCACATGGGCAAGATGACTGAAAAGCCTCATTTTTCAGTAAGATGGAACAAGAAAGCAACTTGTTGGAAGTAATACATTTGATGAGTGCAGTCCAATGAGTGCTGAGGCACGCAGTGGATATCGTTATGTTCTTACTTCACAGATGATATGAGTAGATGCTGAGTATATTTACTTGATGAAACACAAGTCTGAATTATTGAAAGGTTCATTTAATTTCAGAGTGAGATCTTCGTGACAAGAGGATAAAATGTCTATGATATGATCATAGAGATGAATATCTGAGTTGCGAGTTTGGTACACAATTAATACATTGTGGAAATTGTTTCACAACTAACACCGCCTGGAACACCATAGTGTGATGGTGTGTCCGAACATCATAGATGCACCCTATTGGATATGGGGCATACCATGATGTCTCTTACCGAATTACCACTATCGTTCATGGGTTAGGCATTAGAGACAACCGCATTCACTTTAAATAGGGCACCACGTAATTCCGTTGAGATGACACCGTATGAACTATGGTTTAGAGAAACCTAAGCTGTTGTTTCTTGAAAGTTTGGGGCTGCGACGCTTATGTGAAAAAGTTTCATCCTGATAAGCTCGAACCCAAAGCAGATAAATACATCTTCATAGGACACCCAAAAAAGTTGGGTATACCTCCTATTTCAGATCCGGAAGCAAAAAGTGATTGTTTCTAGAAACAGGTCCTTTCTTGAGGAAAGGTTTCTCTTGAAAGAATTGAGTGGGAGGATGTTGGAGACTTGATGAGGTTGTTGAACCATCACTTCAACTAGTGTGTAGCAGGGCACAGGAAGTTGTTCCTGTGGCACCTACACCAATTGAAGTGGAAGCTGATGATAGTGATCATGAAACTTCGGATCAAGTCACTACCGAACCTCGTAGGTCGACAAGGACGCGTACTGCTTCGGAGTTGTACGGTGATCCTGTCTTGGAGGTCATGTTGCTAGACAACAATGAACCTACGAGCTATGGAGAAGCGATGGTGGGCCCGGATTCCGATGAATGCCTCAAGGCCATAAAATCCGAGAGAGGATCCATGTATGAAAACAAAGTGTAGAATTTGGCAGAACTACACGATGATCGTAAGGCTGTTGAGTATAGATGGATTTTAAAAGGAAGACGGACAATGATGGTAAGTGTCACCATTAGGAAAGCTCGACTTGTCGTTAAGATGTTTTCCGACAAGTTCAAGAAGTTGACTGCGATGAGACTTTCTCACTCGTAGCGATGCTAAAGAGTCTGTTGGAATTATATTAGCAGTAACTGCATGATTTATGAAATCTTGCAGATAGGATGTCAAAACATTGTTTCCTCCATGATATTCTTGAGGAAAGGTTGTATGTGATACAACCAAAAGGTTTTGTCAATCCTAAAAGATGCTAACAAGTATGCAAAGCTCCAGCAATCCTTCTAAGGACTGGAGTAAGCATCTCGGAGTTGGAATATACGCTTTGATGAGATAATCAAAGATTTTGGGTTTATACAAAGTTTATGAGAAACTTGTATTTCCAAAGAAGTGAGTGGGAGCATTATAGAATTTCTGATGAGTATATGTTATTAACATATTGTTGATCAGAAATGATGTAGAATTTCTGGACAGCATATAGGGTTATTTGAAAAGTGTTTTTTAATGGAAAACCTGGATTACGCTACTTGAACATTGAGCATCAAGATCTATAAGGATAGATCAAAAATGCTTAATAATACATTCAAATAAATACATACCGTGACAAGATTTTGAAGGAGTTCAAAATAGATCGGCAAAGGAGTTCTTGGCTGTTTTATAAGGTGTGAATATTGAGTAAGACTCAAGACATGACCACGACAGAAGAGAGAGAAAGGACGAAGGTCGTCCCCTATGCTTCAGACGTAGGCTCTATAGTATGCTATGTTGTGTACCGCACCTGAAGTGTGCCTTGCCATGACTCAGCCAAGGGATACAAGAGTGATCCAGGAATAGATCACATGACATCAGTCAAACTTATCCTTAGTAACTAGTGGACTAAGGAATTTTCTCGATTATGGAGGTGGTAAAAGAGTTCGTCGTAAAGGGTTACGCCGATGCAAACTTTGACACTAATCCAGATTATTCTGAGTAGTAAACCAGATTCGTATAGTAGAACAGTTATTTGGAATAGCTCCAAATAGAGCGTGGTAGCTGCATCAAGGAGATGACATAGAGATTTGCAAAGCACACGCGGATCTGAAAGGTTCAGATCCGTTGACTAATAACCTCTCTCACAAGCGAGATATGATCAAACCCCACGGGTGTCGATTCATTACAATCACATAGTGATGTGAACTAGATTATTGACTCTAGTGCAAGTGAGAGACTGTTGGAAATATGCCCTAGAGGCAATAATAAAATGGTTATTATTGTATTTCCTTGTTCATGATAATTGTCTATTATTCATGCTATAATTGTATTGACCGAAAACCGCAATACATGTGTGAATACATAGACCAATACATGTCCCTAGTGAGCCTCTAGTTGACTAGCTCGTTGATCAATAGATGGTCATGGTTTCCTGACCATGGACATTGGATGTCATTGATAACGGGATCACATCATTAGGAGAATGATGTGATGGACAAGACCCAATCCTAAGCATAGCACAAGATCGTGTAGTTCGTTTGCTAAAAGCTTTTCTAATGTCAAGTATCATTTCCTTAGACCATGAGATTGTGCAACTCCCGGATACCGTAGGAATGCTTTGGGTGTGCCAAACGTCACAACGTAACTGGGTGGCTATAAAGGTGCACTACGGGTATCTCCGAAAGTGTCTGTTGGGTTGGCACGAATCGAGACTGGGATTTGTCACTCCATGAGACAGAGAGGTATCTCTAGGGCCACTCAGTAATGCATCATCATAATGAGCTCAATGTGACTAAGTAGTTAGTCACGGGATCATGCATTACGGAACGAGTAAAGTGACTTGCCGGTAACGAGATTGAACGAGGTATTGGGATACCGATGATCGAATCTCGGGCAAGTAACATACCGATTGACAAAGGGAATTGCATACGGGATTGCTTGAATCCTTGACATCGTGGTTCATCCGATGAGATCATCGTGGAACATGTGGGAGCCAACATGGGTATCCAGATCCCGCTGTTGGTTATTGATCGGAGAACATCTCGGTCATGTCTGCATGGTTCCCGAACCCGTAGGGTCTACACACTTAAGGTTCGGTGACGATAGAGTTGTTATGGGAAATAGTACTTGGTTACCAAAGGTTTTTTGGAGCCCAGGATGAGATCCCGGACATGACGAGGAGCTCCGGAATGGTTCGGAGGTGAAGATCAGTATATTGGACGAAGGGTATTGGAGTCCGGAATTGTTCCGGGGGTACCAGGTGATGACCAGCATGTCCGAAAGGGGTTTTGGAGGCCCCGACAAGCGTTGGGGGGGGCTTATGGGCCAAGGGGAGAGGGCACATCTGCCCACTAAGGGGCTGAGCGCCCCTCCCACCCCATCTCACATAACCAGGAGAGGTGGGGGCGCCACACATAGGGCAGCCGCCACTCCCGGCTTGGGGGGCAAGTTTCCTAGGGGGTGGGGGCGCCCAAACTCATCTAGGGTTTTGTAAGTGCATCTAGTGCCACCCCTAGTTGGTTTTGGAGTATTGACGACAAAGTTGGTTGAGGGACTAATGCGTTTGTGAGAATTGCAGGATAACGCAGGTAGTGTCCCTCATTGATTCGGTTTACCTACCGGAGATGACCCCTAAAAATGTATGAAGACATTGAAGACAATGGTGGTGTGTGAAGAGGTTCACATTGAAGACTATGACATGAGAAGATATTGAGTGAAGACTATGGAGCGCGAAGACTGAGTTGTTTCGTTGTTTCCTTTTCTTCTGTGTTGAGTCATAGGAACCACCGTACTGTTAAGTGGGGTCCATGTGAACTAAGTCAGAGTGACTGAAGTGATGCTCAACCCAAATCCTATGTCTTCGAGTGAAGACAATGAGAGCAAATCTTATCCAGAGCTGGATGAGTCAGCCTTGCTTGTAGCCCAAGTAAAGTTGTCGTGTGTGTTTGAAATCTGACCATTGGAACATGTGTCAGTTCCTTAGTGACCCAGGGTCATTTCGGACATATCAGGTCGGGTTGCCTTGTGGCTATAAATAGCCCACCCCCTACACCATAAATTGGTGGCTGCTCAGAGTTAGTTTACGGCTTTTGTCGTTTTGAGAAGCCTTTGAGAGAGAAATCCTTGTGAGGACAAAGCCCAAACACCCAGAGCCAAAGAGTGTTAGGCATCACTGAAGTCTTTCTGTCTGTGTGACCTAAAGACTTATTACACTTGAGGACTATGTATACTCAGCCGGTTAGGCGTCGCGTTCTGAGCATCCAAGAGTCATTGTGGATTGCCGGGTGAACAAAGTCTGTGAAGGTTCGGAAGTCTACCTTGAAGACTTACCAGAGTGATTGGGCGAGGACTGTGTGTCCTTAGCTCAAGGGGAATAAGGTGAAGACACGGACTTCTGAGTTGAATCTTAGCCTCCCTAACCAGACGTACAGTTGTCACAGCAACTGGAACTGGTCCAACAAATCATGTGTCTTCAACAAGTGACTGGTTCTATCTCTTCCCTCCTTTACTTTGAGTTTTTCTTCGTGAAGTCATTGCTTATCTGTCTTATCTGATTGACTTCATTGCTTGACTGCTATTGTTGATTGGCTTCATACTATCTTCCATCCTGATCCTACTACCTAGCTGCTATTAGTCTTCGTACGTTAACACTATTGCATACTTGACTATGGCTTGCTTGTTGTAGTTTATCTTCCGCTGCATATCAATTAGGTCATTTCTATTGTTTGTCTTCGAAACTTCCATGTTTTGAAGACTTTGATAAAAATCGCCTATTCACCCCCCTCTAGTCGATAACTAACACTTTCAGGTTTCCCCTGTGGCCGTCGCCCCTCCCCTAGTGAATCCTAGGGCGCCTCCCCCTCCTCCCTTCCCCTTATATATAGTGAGGGAGAGAGAGGGAAGCCACACCCTTCCCCTGGCGCAGCCCTCTCCCTCCTCCAACACCTCCTCCTCCTCCATAGTGCTTAGCGAAGCCCTATAGGAGAACCACGAGCTCCATCACCACCATGCCGTCGTGTTGTCGGATTTTTCCCTCAACTTCTCCTCTCCCCTTACCGGATCAAGAAGGAGGAGACGTCCCCGGGCTGTACGTGTGTTGAACACGGAGGCACCGTTCTTCGGTGCTTAGATCGGATTCGGCCGCGACCTGAATAGCTTCGTGTACGACTCCACCGACCGTGTTCTTGCAACGCTTCCGCTTAGAGATCTTCAAGGGTATGAAGATGCACTCCCTCTCTCTCTCTCTCGTTGCTAGTCTCTCCATAGATTGATCTTGGTGATGCGTAGAAAATTTTGAATTTCTGCTACGTTCCCCAACAATGGGTTGCTGCAAAGGAACCTTCAGTAGATCTATCCACCTTATCTTGTTTCACTTGTGCTAACCCCATTATCATTGATGAATCCTTTGATGCAAACTATAAATTGTTTAAGAATCATAATGGTGAAGTGTTTGCCAGGTATATTGGTACTAACTGCAGTAATGGACCACCTATGAAGAAAATATGGGTACCTAAAAGTGTTCTTGAGAATCTTCCAGTGAATGTCATCATGACACCACCTGTGAAGAAGACAAACCCCATACCAAAGGCTTCATATGGTCCTAAAGCTTCATACATACCGTGGACTGAACTGAGTCACCCTAACGTCAATGTTTTGCAGGGAAATCAGACTCAGACCCATGAATATGAGTGTGTTTCATCAAACCGCTATGTTCATAGAACTTAGAACTTTTCTGCTTATTCATACGAGTATTATTCACCCCCTGCAAGGGCATTTACTAGGGCTCCAAAGTCGAAGTTCTCAGATGCTGCACTTAGACTCATTGCTTCTAAGCCACCCCTGAAGATGTGGGTAGTTAAGAAAACTTAACTCTCTTTAGCAGGGAAAGGTCTCCAGCCGGAAATCAAAGGCGTCCAAAGCTAATGCTGGAGACCTTAAAAATCTTGTAGGGCGCAAGATAAAATGCCCAAATGGTCTTACTATGTATTTCACTCTAGATTTCCTTGACACTCATCCTGTCTATCCTAACCAAGACCTGAATTTCCATGTTCCACTTGTTCGTCAAATGTTTCTGCTTCACAACTCGCTTGGTGAAGCCTATCCACCAAATTGCACTGTAGGCTATGACACCTCGTGCTTCAGAATGGATTATGGACAATGGATGCACTAATCACATGACTGGCGATCGAAGTCTTTTGATGGATTCAACGCTTCATCCATCAGACAGGAGCCACATCACATTTGCTGACACTGGTAAAAGCAAGGTATTGGGTCTAGGTAGAGTTGCAATATCAAGGGATCATCACATGGATAAAGTGATGCTTGTTGAATCCCTTTGTTTCAACTTAATGTCTGTCTCAATGCTTTGTGACTTAAACATGATTGTGCTATTTGGAAAATATCGATGCCTTGTACTAATGGAATCTGATAAGTCTCTAGTCTTTGAAGGATATTGAAAAGATGATCTGTATATGGTAGATTTCTCAGCAGGACCACAGATGGCCGTATGTCTTCTAGAAAAAGCTTCAGAATGCTGGCTTTGGCATCGAAGGCTAGGGCATGCTGGCATGAGGAACTTGCACACTCTCGCAAAGAAGAAGCATGGTGTGGGCATCGAAGGCGTCAAGTTCAAGAAGGATCATCTGTGTGTTGCCTGTGAAGCTGGGAAGATGACAAGAGCCAAGCATCCCTCGAAGACAATCATGACCACATCTGAACCCTTCGAGCTGCTGCACATGGACTTATTTGGCCCTACTCACTGCTCTACTCTCAATGCTACTGCTTGTCTCTATGGCTTCGTCATTGTTGATGATTACTCTCGATATACTTGGGTGCATATAATCCTATACAAGACTGAAGTGCAGGATGTCTTTAGACGCTTCGCCAATCGTGCCATGACAAACTATGGCATCAAGATCAAGCACATCAGAAGCGGCAACGACACTGAGTTCAAGAACACCGGCCTCGACCTCTACCTAGATACCATGGGTATCACTCATGAGTTCTCTGCTCCTTACACACCTAAGCAGAATGGCATCGCGGAGCGCAAGAACAGAACTCTTATTGAGATGGCCCGAACGATGCTTGATGAGTAGAAGACTCCACGGAAGTTCTGGCCTGAAGCCATTGATACTGCATGCCATGTCATCAACCGTGTTTATCTTCAGAAGCTTATGAAGAAAACCTCCTATGAGCTCCTAACTGGTAAGAATCCAAATGTAAGTTACTTCAGAGTATTTGGTGCTAAGTGTTGGATCAAGGATCCACATCACACTTCCAAATTTGCACTGCAAAGCACATGAAGGTTTTATGCTTGGTTATGGAAAGGATTTGCACTCCTACAGAGTCTTCAACCTCTTTCACTATAAAGTGGTTGAAACTATGGATGTGCGGTTCGATGAGACTAACGGCTCGCAAAGAGAGCACCTGCCAAATGTGCTAGATGAATTATCCCCTAGCGAGTCAACCAAGCAAATGGGAACTGGAGAAATCATACCCTCTAAGAATCAGACTGAAGAAGAACTGATCGTTTCCGCATCCACTCAACCTGAAGACAATGCTCAACCTGAAGATAATCCTCCAAATGATGACATTGATCATAATGAGCAAAATCTTTGTCCTGCTCATCCTCGTGTTGCAAATGAAGTACAGATTGAGAAGATGATCGATAGCCTCAATGCACCTGGTCCACTTAATCGTTCAAGAGCCACACAAAGAGCAACACAACTCACCAATTTCTGTGTTCATTTTGCATTCATCTTAATCTCAGAACCCAAGAAATTCATTGAAGCCTTTATGGAACCTGAATGGATTCAAGCTATGCAAGAAGAGCTTCAATAGTTTGAGTTGAATAATGTGTACGAACTGGTCAAGTGTCCTGATCCTCGGAAGCACTATATCATTGGCACCAAATGGATATATCGCAACAAGCAAGATGAGCATGGTCAAGTGGTCAGAAACAAAGCTCGTCTTGTTGCACAAGGTTACACTCAAGTGGAAGGAATTGACTTCGATGAAACGTTTGCTCCGGTGGCAAGGCTTGAAGCCATTCGCATACTGCTAGCCTATGCAAATCATCACAACATCCTTTTGTATCAAATGGATGTGAAGAGTGCTTTTCTCAATGGAAAGATAGAAGAAGAAGTATATGTTGCACAACCTCCTGGCTTTGAAGATCCAAAACATCCTGATATGGTGTACAAGCTCAACAAGGCACTGTATGGCCTCAAACAAGCCCCTCGTGCTCGGTATGACATGCTCAAAGACTTCCTGAAGAGCAAAGGCTTCAAACCTGGTTCACTAGATCCTACTCTCTTCACGAAGACATATGATGGTGAACTGTTTGTGTGCCAAATCTATGTGGATGACATTATCTTCGGCTGCACCAACAAGAAGTACAATGATGAGTTTGGTCACATGATGCAAGAGCAATATCAGATGTCCATGATGGGTGAACTGAAGTTCTTTATGGGTCTCCAAATTCGTCAACAACGCAATGGTATCTTCATATCTCAAGAAAAATATCTCAAAGATTGCCTGAAGAAGTTTGGAATGCAAGACTGCAAAGGATTCACGACGCCAATGCCAACCAAAAGTCATCTGGGTCCCGACGACCATGGTAAAGAGTTCGATCAAAAGGTATACCGCTCCATGATTGGTTATTTGCTTTATTTATGTGCATCTAGGCCAGATATAATGCTTAGTGTTTGCATGTGTGCCCGATTCCAAGCGGCACCAAAGGAATCGCATCACTTAGCTGTGAAGCGAATTCTTCGATATTTGGCTTACACCCCAACACTAGAATTATGGTATGCAAAGGGCTCAGAGTTTGATCTAGTAGGATTCTCACATGCTGATTATGCTGGTGACAAGGTTGATCGCAAGTCCACATTAGGCACATGTCACTTTTTGGGACGATCACTTATCTGTTGGTCTTCAAAGAAGCAGAACTGTGTATCTCTCTCCACTGCTGAATCTGAATACATTGCTGTTGGATCTTGCTGTGCTCAGTTTCTCTAGATGAAGCAAACTCTCAAGGACTATGGTATACACCTGAAGAATGTGCTTCTCTACTATGACAATGAGAGTTCCATCAAGATTGCCAACAACCCAGTTCAGCACTTGAAGACAAAGCACATTGAGATTCATCATCACTTTCTCAGAGATCATGTAATGAAGGAAGATATTGATATCATTCACGTCAACACTGAAGAGCAATTGGCTGATATCTTCACAAAGCCCTTGGATGAGAAAAGGTTTTGCAAGTTGTGGTATGAGCTAAATATCTTGGAATCCTCAAATGTCCTGTGAATTGGACACACATCCTAACACTTATGCATTTTGATGACTTGGATGTGCAACACACAAAGTAACGTATATCTTCAATCAATGAAGACATACACTCTAAGTGTGAATACATTAATGCAGAATTTGACTTCGGAGCACCACGATAATTGTGCGCCATGTCTGGGTCTAATACTTCCTATACGGTGGGTAACGCC
Source organism: Triticum aestivum (assembly GCF_018294505.1). Classification (NCBI taxonomy): domain Eukaryota; kingdom Viridiplantae; phylum Streptophyta; class Magnoliopsida; order Poales; family Poaceae; genus Triticum; species Triticum aestivum. The sequence goes on from NC_057807.1 coordinate 280,475,050, forward strand.
ACCACCAAACTTTTGTTTGAAGTGTTTCTCTTGGCGTTGTGACTGCAAAGTCTTCATAATTGATTTGTCTTCATCCCCGACTTGTATTCAAGTTTATCTTCATCTGGTTGATTTGGCCTTAAACTAGTTATATATTACTTGTGTTCTGTCCTCTACAGCATTCACTTATAGCTATGACTTCTTGTTGAATCTTTTGATCTAAGTGAATGTGTCGGACCCTAACCTATCTATGCTTCTACCTCAACTCTATCTGTCCAAATCATATGCATTCTATTGAAAAATGACGATTGTCTTCACTGAGACCTTGCCAACTGAAGTCAATCTGACAAACATTTACATCTGCTTTTAATGCTATATCCTTTTCGCCTGAAACCCGGAGAATTCGGAAGGACCACCCGACAATCTAGGCGTGCGTGGGAACATGGAACAACTTCCAAGGTGTTGCATGCTTGCCACGTGTCCGTCAGATCTGAACCGCCAAGGGCACCTGCATAATTGCGCTGTGTTGTCTCTTTCCTTATAAATACCCATCTCGTCTCGGTCAAAAATTCTTCTTCCTCCTCGCCACCTCTCACAAACCCTAGCGCCTCCGCTAGCTCTAGACGACGCCAACGATGAAGCGCTTAGCTGCCGCGACTTCTCCGACGCCGTCCTCACGCCGGCCGCAAACCTTCTCCTCTCCGCCGTCACCGTAGGTGTCCTCCGTCGCCAAGTTACGGCACGGAAGATCGAACTACTCGGCCTCTAACTTCACTCGATCTAGCAGTTATTCGTGTGGTAATTAAATTTCACTTTTTACTATCTTTTTGATCTGATAGATTCATACTTCTTTACCAAAAGTGGTTTCTAGATCTCCAAGTTGAATCTATCTCTTTCTGCATCTGATACTCTGCCTAGTCTATTCACTTATGTTTCATTACAAGTTAGATTCCTCACTTGTACTTATTCTTGGATTTGTACAACTCTGGAACCAACCCACATCAAATAAGTGAATGTCTTTGCGTTATGAGGTCAATGTCTTCAAACTGATTTGTCTTCAAAATCTTCTCAGAATGCATATGACCTCTTCCCCTTCCCTCGCACCTCTAATGCTATCACATGTACATGTCTGTGGGAGAATCCCTTGGTTCTCATAGTCCGCATTCGTTTGCAGAATTCTTACAGAGTCACATCAATTCACCTGAAGCCAGTTCTTGTCTGACCAGCCGTCTGAAGCCCTTGCAAGTACTGAAGCCTTTCAGATTAAGCTTCATGGCCACTGAGAAATCAACAAGAAAGGGAGGCAGACAGCACCGTGGGAACACCTCCAAGGATTTGCCTCCAGATTTGCACAAGCTGTACAAAACAGGCCCTGAGGAAACCTATACAGGTTGCAACAATCGAATCCAGTGGATTCGAAGATATTGGGCAGATGAATGGTTCAAGTACCACTTCGTCACAAAAGAGTATGCAGAGAAGAATGCCATCAAAGGACCCTGGGGAGATATTGTGTACAAAAATCTTCAACCCCAGTCCCTTCCTGAAGCCATTCAACGAGAATTCTATCCGTGCATGATTCGCGGACCGCAGCCAGAGAACGCTGACCCTTCTTCTCTGCTGTGGTGCCGTGAAGACCATCTATTCAAACACAACTACCAGTTCGCCAAAGACTCAGCTGCGAAGAACAAGAATGCTTTAGGACTTGACTTCAACCCTGGTCCTGCTTCACCTCGGGATGATGGCACCCGTGAAGCCAATGAGAACAGGATCGGCCCTTCTACAACCTTGTAGGCCTTATCACACACATTGCTATCCAAGGTGCAAAAGTGGATCATTCTGATGATGGTGCTGACACTAATGAGGCTCCAGCTCCTACTCCAAAGTCGCGGAGGCAAAAGAAAGCTAAAGCTTCAAAATCATCTGCTGCTCCAAAAGCTTCTCGATTGAAGCCATTGGCAACTGCCCCTCCTGCTCCCAGTAACACCTCTGAAGATCTCTCTCACATCTCCAAGAAGCGCGAGAAGCCGCAGAAGAAAACTGTTCAGAAATCCAGTCAAGCGCTAACACCAGCTGTTTTTCTGAGGAACGAAACTGAAGCCATTGATCTATCTTCAGATGAAGAATTTGGTGAGGATGCTCTTGAACAGCTGATAAAGAGCAAGCAAGAGGCGGAGATCTTCAATGATTTGCCCCTCTTCGATGTGAACATCTTGGATAATTTCATTGATGAGTGGTTCGACAATCAAGATCTCAGTTTTGATGATCTTCAACTCCCCATTGGCATCAGTGTCGCCTTCCAAGGCGCAATTGCTCCTGAGCTGGCTCTGGCCCAGCGAATTGTTGAATTGAAGAACACGATAGATTTTGAGAAAGCGCAGTTCAAGAAGCATGTGTCCAAGCTTAGTGTGGCTGATGTTCAGAAATTCAAGCTGATGTTGAATGACCTCAAGGAAGCATTTCGCAAGAAGCATGAAGAAGCCAAAGGCTCAAGAGAACGCATGAAGAATCTTGCTGCCAAGTGTGTTCAGGCTTACAACGAAGCTGAAAAGTGCAAGGCACTTGGGCGTCCAGGCATTGACCCCAAGATGGCTGCCAAAAAGAAGAAGAAGTCTACTTTGGCCCCAACTGAAGCTCCAAGGTGGGAAGAACCTCACATTGTCTTCCCTGCCAGCATGACTGGCTCGAAGCCTAAGGTCCCCACAGTGGCTTCAGAACAGAAGAAAACCAAAGCAGCTGAAGCCAAAGCCAGGAAGCAGAAAATCAAGAGAACCACTGATGATGCACCACCCCCCAAGAAGAGGAAGACCAAGAAGAGAGATTGGGCTGCTCCCAAAGAGCCCCTTGTTGTCGAGCCCATTGCTTTTGCTCCCCCTCCATCTGCAAATCAAGAGCATTAGTTGATTGTTCATAAGCCTGCTTCCATAGAGGCTCCTGAAGCTCAAGAAGTTCCAGTCATTGACCCCATCGCGACTAAAGACATTGGTCCCCAAGACAATGTAGAAGATGATGAAGTCCTTCTTCAGATCCAGCGCCCAACGGTATCATCATCTGTTCTCATGAATAGCAAGCTCATTAGTATTGGTCGTCCTTTGATGCCAATCTCTCAAGATGCCACGTGGGTTGATCGCCCCCAACCAGCAACTCCAAGTCAAGATTCACCAAGTACACCCCGTCCTTCACCAACGCAAGGTCCCAGTCCAATTGTCAATGACAACAATTACATGGAGAGCACACCATCACCAAAAGCGTCGCCCGTGTTTCAACGGCTTCGCAAAGGCCAGAGGCCTTCGGTCTCTGAAAGTGCAACTATCCCTAGGTGGTTTTGGTAATTCCTAACAACATATAGCTCATTGAGCTAACATCTTTACAAGACAAATATTTCAGGAAAAGCTCAATGAATGGCATGGCATGGATGAGGAAAGTGGACCCCTCAAAATTCTAAGGATAAAAGGATTGGCTCAAGCTCAAAAGCTCAAGACTCTACATTTTACATTTTAGTGATCCAAGATCACATTGAGTCTATAGGAAAAGCCAATACTATCAAGGAGGGATGAGGTGTTGCTTAATGAGTTTCTTGCTTCAAGTGCTTAGTGATATGCTCCAAAAACCCCCAACTACTTTCTCATATCCACACATGACCTAAACCTAAAGTCAAACTCGGCCCCACCGATTCTTTCTATCTGGCGCCACCGAGTTCAGATGTCATAGCCACTGCCACAAACCCTAGGCAAATCGGTCACACCGATAGGGATCTCGGTCTCACCGAGATGGGATTGTAATCTCTCTGTTTCCCTTCATAATGTTTCGGTCTAACCGAAGTGAGCGATCGGTCCCACCAAGATTGCAATGTAAACTCTTTGTTTCCTCTTCCTAACGTTTCGGTCCAACCGAAAAGAGCGAAACGGTCCCACCGAGTTTACCTGACCAACTCTCTGGTTAGCTTATTACCAAAATCGGTCTCATCGAGTTTGTGTAATTGGTCTCACCGATATTACGTTATGCCCTAACCCTAACCACATTGGTCCTACCGAGTTGCATGTCGGTCCCACCGAAATCACTAACGGTCACTAGGTTTACTAAATCGGTCTGACCGAGTTTGTTGATTCGATCCCATCGAGATTGGTAAATTGTGTCTAACAGTTAGATTTTGTGTGGAGGCTATATATACCCCTCCACCTCCTCTTCATTCATGGAGAGAGCCATCAAAACGAACCTACACTTCCAACTTACCATTTTTGAGAGAGAACCACCTACTCATGTGTTGAGGCCAAGATATTCCATTCCTACCATATGAATCTTGATCTCTAGCCTTCCCCAAGTTGCTTTCCACTCAAATCTTCTTTCCACCAGATCCAAATCCTGTGAGAGAGAGTTGAGTGTTGGAGAGACTATCATTTGAAGCACAAGAGCAAGGAGTTCATCATCAACACACCATTTGTTACTTCTTGGAGAGTGGTGTCTCCTAGATTGGCTAGGTGTCACTTGGGAGCCTCCGACAAGATTGTGGAGTTGAACCAAGGAGTTTGTAAGGGCAAGGAGATCGCCTACTTCGTGAAGATCTACCGCTAGTGAGGCAAGTCCTTCGTGGGCGACGGCCATGGTGGGATAGGCAAGGTTGCTTCTTCTAGACCCTTCGTGGGTGGAGCCCTCCGTGGACTCGTGCAACCGTTACCCTTAGTGGGTTGAAGTCTCCATCAACGTGGATGTACGATAGCACCACCTATCGGAACCACGGCTCAAAAATCACCGTGTCTCCAAATGGCGTTTGAATTCTCCAAACCCTTCCCTTTACATTCTTGCAAGTTGCATGCTTTACTTTACGCTGCGCATATACTCTTTGCATGCTTGCTTGAATTGTGTGAAGATTGCTTGACTTGTGCTAAGATAGCTAAAATCTGCCAAAGACTAAAATTGGGAAAAGGTTAAGTTTTTAATTGGTCAAGTAGTCTAATCAGCCCCCTCTAGACATACTTCAAGATCCTACAAGTGGTATCAGAGCTTTGGTCTCCATTTGCTTTGATTTCCATAGTTTTTGGTGATCTTAGCCTTGGTTTCACAATCTAGGATAGTATGGCGTCTAGCGAGGGTAATTATCACCGTAGAGGTCCTTACTTTGATGGCACTAATTTTGCTAGTTGGAAGCATAAGATGAAAATGCATATTCTCGGACATAACCCCGCCGTTTGGGCTATTGTGTGTATTGGCTTGCAAGGTGAATTCTTTGATGGGAGGGAACCAAACCGTGAAGCTAGCGCGGAAGAATTGAAGATGCTGCAATACAATGCTCAAGCTTGTGATATCCTCTTCAACTGATTGTGCCCCGAAGAATTCAACAAAATCAGCCATCTTGAGAATGCAAAGGAAATTTGGGATACTTTGATTGATATGCATGAAGGTACTGACTCCGTCAAGGAATCCAAGTTGGATGTGCTCTAATGTCAACTTGACAAGTTTAAAATGAAGGATGGTGAAGGTGTCGCTGAAATGTACTCTAGGCTTGCTCTTATCACAAATGAGATTGCGGGCTTAGGAAGTGAAGAGATGATCGACAAATTCATCATCAAGAAGATCCTAAGAGCATTGGATGGAAAATATGATACCGTGTGCACATTGATCCAAATGATGCCCAATTACAAGAATCTCAAGCCAACGGAGGTCATTGGAAGAATTGTTGCTCATGAGATGTCACTCAAGGATAAGGAGGAACTTCACAACAAGTCAAGTGGTGCTTACAAAGCCTCATGTGAAGCTCCTACATCATCAAATGAGAAACGAACCTTCAATGAAGAATTGAGCTTAATGGTGAAGAACTTCAACAAATTCTACAAGAGTAGAGGAAAAGAAAGAAGCTCCAAGTCAAGGTCCTACAATGACAAAAGATCTTCCAGTCGAGAGCGCAGTTGCTACAATTGTGGGAGACCCGGACACTATTCCAATGAGTGTACGACACCCTACAAAAGAAGAGAAGATTCTCCCAAGAGAAGAAGTAGAAGAGAAGAATCACCACCAAGAGAGAGGAGGACTAGAGATGATCGTTATGAATGAAGAACATCCTGGAGAAGCAAGGATTCGGAAAGGAAGGAAAAGTCATCAAAGAGCCACACACAACGAAGACATCAAGCTCATGTTGGTGAATGGGTATCCGGTTCCGACTCTGAACATCACTCTGAGAGAAGCTATCACTCCGACTCCGAACATACTCAAGATGAAGGTGTTGCCGGTCTAGCACTTGTGTCAACCAACTCCAACGAGATATTTGATTCACCAAATGAAGGATTTGGAAGATGCTTCATGGCTAAAGGCCCTAAGGTAACACACCCCGAGTATGTTGATTTCAATAGTGATGAAGATGACTTGTTAGGTGATGATGATTTACTTATTGACAACTCTAGTGATGAATACTATGATGAAACGTCAATTAATCATGCTAATCAAGATAAAACAAATGACGATGATAAGGAGAAAATTGAGCTCCTAACTAAAGAACTAAACACTCTTAAGTTAGCTCATGAAACTATCTTGGAAGATCATCGAGAACTTTTAAGGACTCATGAGAAGTTACGCTTCGAAAAGCTCAATCTTGAGTAAGAGCTTGAGTTCTTAAAGGAAATCAATGATGATCTTCGTAAGAAAAGTTCTTCTTACATTGCCAAGCGTTTACTCTTATCTACTTACATGCCTCAAGTCAAGTCTAGTAACATAAACAAGAAGGATTCTTCCTCTAGTAGTAACAATAATCATGCTAAATCCAATATTGTTGCTTCTAGTAGTTCTCTTGATTACACTAATGATTCTCTTAGCCAAGTTACACTTGAGCAAGAAAATAGCTTATTGAAGGGAATTATAGAGAAAGGTGTATACAAGAGCCTTGCCGGGAGTAAGCAATTCGAGGAAATTGTACGCAAGCAAGGAAGGCACTGGAAGAATCAAGGAGTTGGTTTTGAACGAAAGTTCAATGCCAATTGAGTTGAGTGGGAAGAAGATCAATACCCCAAGACGAAGTTTGTTCCTCAACAAGAGAAGTATGATCCTACTTCCTTCAAGGGGACACAAGCTCAAGATGATCTTCCACCACAAGACCACAAGCACAAAGGCAAGGACAAGCTTCAAGAGGAGATTGATGCATTTAACGAAGCTCCTAAGGCCTTGGTCAAGTGGGTTCCCAAGACTACGTCAAGTTCTACTTCATGAAGCACGACTATAACTCCAAGGATTCCCATCAAGATGATGTGGATCCTGAAGAAGAAGAACTAGAAAGTTCTTGAGGGTGACTCCGCCAACATTCTTCACTCATATTCTATTGGCAACAACAAGTGCAATCAACTTCCACATCTTGCACTAGTTCAAGGAGTCACAAACCCTCATGTTGGTAAGGCAAGGGACAAGGTAACCTAATGCTTTCATGGACATCATCTTGTGTGTGCATCACTCTATGTATATGGATATACTTGCTTGTTCCTTGTGGGACTAACCCGTGTAGGTATTGAAAGTGCAACTCACTCCAAAGTATTGCTCCAAATGATCTTCATCAACATTGAGCATCCATATCTTCAACACCTACATGAAGTCATCATCGACAAAACCCAAGGTTAGTTCATCCCTCTTAGGGGGGATATCACATCTAGGGGGAGCTTAACTCTAAGAATTGAGTCAAAGCAACTCTAATGATGTGAACACATCAATGCATTATGTAAAAGTGGAAACCCCACTTGAGCTTAAATGATGAGTATGACCTATGATCAAATGTTCTCATTTGACTCCTAAGTCAATATACTCATATATAGATGACCTAGTCATCGCCAATTGTTTGATACATGCTAGATTTGTTGTGCATGCTTTGCCACATATTTCATTTGCCATTTTATTGTGTGAGCATGTTGGTTGCATATTTTACTCATTCGAGGACATCCACTTGTTGCTTTGATTGATTAGCTTCCTTTTCTTTTGCCAAGTGGATGAACAAGAATGCCTAAGAAGCTTCTCTAGCTATTTATGCTTTTCTTGTCTCAAACTCTATTCATGCTACATCACAAAATTTGATCAAGTCAGATTCGAACCACACTGTGTGAGGAGCACTCGGAGTCCCCGATTCGTCATAGACTTAAACTTCCAAAACTTCTTTGTGTGTTTCGGTCTGACCGATTCTTCCATTTCGGTCATACCGAGATCACTAAGTCAATCTAGGTTTTCAATCTCGGTGCAAACGATTTGAACTTTTCGGTCTCACCGAGTTGTTGTAACTGTCAACAGTTATGCATCTCAGTGCCACCGAGTTGTTCCACTCGCTCACACCGATAGGGTCGGGCTATATATACTCACGGGCAAAAATTTGGAAACCTTCTCCAAACCCCTTCGCCCGCGCATAGCTCGCTCTGCCTCCAGGGTCTCCGGATCATCAACTTCGTTGCCAGCCGCCTCCAGTCGCTGGTCTCCGCCGCCATCAACGGAATTCAACCCTGCCATTGCCGCCATAGCGAGTTCATCGCCAAACTAGGGTATGGACTCGATCACAGTGCTATCCCCGTCCGATTCCTAGCACATTGTGTTCATTATGATTCTTGGCACGATTGAAACGCTTCTATCCAGTCAAAACAATCCTTAGATTAGATGTGAAATGAAAATTTAGGGTTAGGTTTCCACCAAAACCATCTCGGACCCACCGAGTTGAAAAACTCGGTTCCACCGATTCGGCTAAGGCCATTGCACAAGTGATTCTCGGTCTGACTGAGAATTGAAAATCGGTGTGACCGAGTTTAGAACTCTGTGAAACCCTAGCAGTCTTAGTGCCACCGAACTGTGACTCGGTCTGACCGAGTTCACTAGTTTAGGTTCCAAAAGCTGCGTCGGTATCACCGAGTTTGCAAATCGGTTGATCCGAAATGCTTTCTGTGGAAAACTAAAACTAAGTTTTTGAATCATTCTTTTGCAAAAACCTCTGCATTTTGTGATGCTCATCCATTCTATCTCAACTACATCTATTCACAGGGTTAGCAGTCAGAGCTTGCAACATGTCAAACCAAAGTGACAGCCAGAACAGGGAAGAGGAGCAGGTTCACATGAGTGAGGGCACTAGTCCCTCTAGCACCTCAGATGGGGGCAGCAGGAGCACCCCAAGCAACTTGCCCAAAGCTACCACCAGGGCAAGAAGGAAGAGAACCTCAGACTCTGAGGATGAAGACTATGTGGCAGCTGAGGATGAGGCCACTTCCAAGAAGATAGTGCTCAAGAAGGAGTATGGCTCAGCTGCAGCCACCAAGCCAGGACTAGAAAGGAAGGTCCCTGCCAAGAGGACACCTATGCTGAAAGTCAGAGGATCAACTCAAGAACCTGAGAAATCTGATCCCAAAGAGGCGACTGCAGAAGGGAAGACGAGGAAGGAGAGGGTCAAAACGACCATGGCCAGAGTTGTTGGACAACCTTCCATGATGGAAGAGGAAGAGGAAGAAGAGGTTGCTGCTCCAGCACCCATGGCACAAAAGCTTATGGGTGATGCTATAAGGTCAGGGGCTGCAACATCAAAGCCCAAAGAAGCACCCAAAGCTGCATCCAAGGCCAAATATGCACCTAAAAGGAATACCAGGAGTATACCAGCCGCTGAGAAGAACAAGGCCCCAGTGCCTGAAGTTGCTGAAGAAGAAGAAGACGAAGGACAAGTTCTGAGGAAGCTGAAACCTAAGATTCCAGACCACAATGATGCTCATCCAGTGGTTGAGAACATGAAGTTGAGGAAGGATGCAGGGCTCAGACAGTGGAGATTGTCTGATCGTTATGAAATCTGGAGAAGGACTGCTGTTGACTACAGGTTCCACACTAAGGAACAACAGGATTTCTATGAGATTGTGCTGCTGGACAAGAAACACATAGTTTGTGACATGAGGTGGGTGGACTGGAAATGCATGAAGGCAAATGAGGAACACTACCCAGGTGTGTTTGATAGCTTCAAGGGTTGCGGAGTTGATGACTTTGTTGGACAGAAGTTCACCAACTGGAATGATGAGCTCGTAATGCAATTCTACTCCACAACTCACTTTTATCCTGATGGCAGAATAATATAGATGTCTGAAGGTACAAGGTACCAATCCACAATTGAAGAATGGGCAAAACTGATCAATGCACCAGAGGGGAAAGCTGATGAATTGGATGTATATTCCAAGAGGAAAATGGATCACAATTCTATGTCACAGATGTACAAGGAGATCCCAGATAAAGCTCTTGAGACTTTGAAGTTTGGGTCTGTCCATTTCCTTCTGTCAGGACTGCCAACGATCAACTGGATCCTAAGGCACACTCTCTTGCCCAAGTCAGGTGACCACAACATGATCAGAGGCCATGCAATAAACTTGCTAAACATATTTGATGTGCCTCAGAAGTTCAAGGTCATGAGCCTCATAGTTGAGACTATCAAGAGGACAGCAGCAGACCAGAAGAGAAGCTGTGGGTATGCCCCACAGATCCAGGAGCTGATCAACTCCAAGATGGGCAGAGGAAAATACTTGTTGGACAAGGAACACTTTTCTATCTACCCAGACTTTGAGGACAATCAAGTAGTCATGAATGAGAATGAACCATCTTCAGTGCAAGCTCAAGAGAAGAAGGAGAAGGCAAAGAAGGAGAAGGCTGCCATGATGCCAACAATTGATGAGGCATCTGAGTACTTTTTGAAGAGCAAGCAGGACCAGCTTGGTTACTTAATAGCATCAACTCCGAGGATTGAGAAGGGGTTGGCCATCCTAACTCAAAACCAGGAGAGCCTAGAAAGAATCATGGTACAAAAATTCTATGACTTAGATGTTAAAGTAACTGAGATCCAGTCTGTTGTGGAGCAGCTTCAGGATGATATGCAGGAGAGGAAGGGCAAGAAAACCATTGATGCATTTTCCAAAGTGCCTCGAGCTCAGAGATCAGTTGCAGAGCCAGTGACAGACAACAGAGCCACTTCATCTGCACCACCTACAGCTCCAGTGCAACTAGCTCCAGCACCAACTCCTCCAGCTCCATCCACATCAACTGAAGTCTTCGTCCAAGGAGCCATCTCTACACCACCACCTGAAGATCAAGCCTGAGAGACAAAATAGTACTATGCATTTTCTAGGAACTTTTTGGTAACTTATTGCCAAAGGGGGAGAAAAATGTATAGATCATAGGCTTCGAGAGAGAGAGTTTGCTTTTGTTCTCTCTTGTCTTTGTGGTTGAACTTTATTTGCTTTTTCTTGCTTGAGATACTACGTTATTGTCTGTGTGATACAATGATGATCATGTGTTTGATCATATGCTATCTTAATGCTTGATTAGATGACAATATCTCATTTATCTTTATATGACCATTCACTTTGCTTGGTTATGAGTGCATGTATTCAATCTTTAATATTTTGAGCGCTCCACCAAGATGTATGTGACATGGAAGAGTAACCCATGAGCCTAACTCCTTGTGCATTTGCAGTCCAAAGTAAATCTTAAACTATGCACAAATTTAGGGGGAGCTCTTGCTTATCACGTACTTCTCAAAGCGACGATGTTTTTCAATCTTATTATCATTTGTCGAAGCTTTGATCTATATGTGGTCATCAATTACCAAAAAGGGGGAGATCGAAAGTGTAACTATCCCTAGGTGGTTTTGGTAATTCCTAACAACATATAGCTCATTGAGCTAACATCTTTCCAAGACAAATATTTCAGGAAAATCTCAATGAATGGCATGGCATGGATGAGGAAAGTGGATCCCTCAAAATTCTAAGGATAAAAGGATTGGCTCAAGCTCAAAAGCTCAAGACTCTACATTTTACATTTTAGTGATCCAAGATCACATTGAGTCTATAGGAAAAGACAATACTATCAAGGAGGGATGAGGTGTTGCTTAATGAGTTTCTTGCTTCAAGTGCTTAGTGATATGCTCCAAAAACCCTCAAATACTTTTTCATATCCACACATGACCTAAACCTAAAGTCAAACTCGGCCCCACCGATTCTTTCTATCTGGCGCCACCGATTTCAGATGTCATAGCCACTGCCACAAACCCTAGGCTAATCGGTCACACCGATAGGGATCTCAGTCTCACCAACATGGAATTGTAATCTCTCTGTTTCCCTTCGTAACGTTTCGGTTTAACCGAAGTGAGCAATCGGTCCCACCGAAATTGCAATGTAAACTCTCTGTTTCCTCTTCGTAACATTTCGGTCCAACCGAAAAGAGCGAATTAGTCCCACCGAGTTTACCTGACCAACTCTCTGGTTAGCTTATTACCAAAATCGGTCTCACCGAGTTTGTGTAATCGGTCTCACCGAGATTATGTTATGCCCTAACCCTAACCACATCGGTCCTACCGAGTTGCATGTCGTTCCCACCGAAATCACTAACGGTCACTAGGTTTACTAAATCAGTCTGACCGAGTTTATTGATTCAGTCCCACCGAGATTGGTAAATTGTGTGTAACGGTTAGATTTTGTGTGGAGGCTATATATAGCCCTCCACCTCCTCTTCATTCGTGGAGAGAGCCATCAGAACAAACCTACACTTCCAACTTACCATTTCTTAGAGAGAACCACCTACTCATGTGTTGAGGCCAAGATATTCCATTCCTACCATATGAATCTTGATCTCTAGCCTTCCCCAAGTTGCTTTCCACTCAAATCTTCTTTCCACCAGATCCAAATCCTGTGGGAGAGAGTTGAGTGTTGGGGAGACTATCATTTGAAGCACAAGAGCAAGGAGTTCATCATCAACACACCATTTGTTACTTCTTGGAGAGTGGTGTCTCCTAGATTGGCTAGGTGTCACTTGGGAGCCTCCGACAAGATTGTGGAGTTGAACCAAGGAGTTTGTAAGGGCAAGGAGATCGCCTACTTCGTGAAGATCTACCGCTAGTGAGGCAAGTCCTTCGTGGGAGACGGCCATGGTGGGATAGACAAGGTTGCTTATTTGTGGACCCTTCATGGGTGGAGCCCTCTGTGGACTCGCGCAACCGTTACCCTTAGTGGGTTGAAGTCTCCATCAACGTGGATGTACGATAGCACCACCTATCGGAACCACGGCTCAAAAATCACCGTGTCTCCAAATTGCGTTCGAATTCTCCAAACCCTTCCCTTTACATTCTTGCAAGTTGCATGCTTTACTTTCCGCTGCTCATATACTCTTTGCATGCTTGCTTGAATTGTGTGAAGATTGCTTGACTTGTGCTAAGATAGCTAAAATCTGCCAAAGACTAAAATTGGGAAATGGTTAAGTTTTTAATTGGCCAGGTAGTCTAATCGCCCCCCTCTAGACATACTTCAAGATCCTACAGTCTCCATGAAAACCATTACAGAAGAAGATTCACGCTAGTCCAGCTCAGTGGCACATCAAGTGTTCCCTGAAGACAATCCTTCTATGATGGTTCCTGTGTCCGAAGCTAATGCTTCTGAAGAGATTCCGGCTGCAGCAGCCGATGAAAGACAAGAATAAGAGCATGTTGCTACTCCCCCTACCACTCAAGAAGTTGTTCTCGAGGAGAACGTGTCTGTGCCTGACCCTCCAGCTACTCAAGTGGAGGTTGAGAATCCTGAGGCGGCCACCAACAACGCTACTGAAGCCAATGACGTTGTCATGGCTAAAGACAATGTGGCGCCTGCGATGAACATTGTGCTTGAAGCCACTGATGCACCTGCAACAACTGTACAGCCTGACGCCTCTGCTAATGCCACTGCTCCTATTCCGCCTCCAAGGCCCCACACCATAGAGCATTCATTCTGCCAAGGTGAGCTTGTTCCTGTAAGATGGCCAGTTCTGGTTCCTCCGCCTGCTCCCGGACCTCAGTTTGACTATCATGTGGAGCGCAAGCCTCAGGTTCAGAAGCAAAAACCAAGGTTGCCAAGGTTCCCAGGTACTGCATCAGCACTAGGCTCATTCAATGTTAACGGCTTCATTGCACACAACACCTTCTTCGATACTGCCAAGAACCCATATTCCAAGCCAAGAATATCACCAGATCGGTTCTGGAGCTATCAACAGCGCAACTACTACTCCTGTATTCTACACAATCAGGAGCGCATATTTCCTCATATGTGTCTGGACACTGAAGCCATTGCTGGCCTACCCTGTCTAGAAGAAGCCCTTGACTGCTTTCGTGATGCTAGCCTTCTGCAGTTTGTCACCGACAAGGAACATTGGAATGAAGAGCTTCTACTGCAACTCTATGCAACCCTCCACATTCGCGGCTACAACAGGGATACAATGACATGGGTCCTTGAGTGGATGACAGGCAATGTTCATCATGAAGCCAAAGCCTTTGATCTCATTGAGCTTACCGGCCTGTCCACTCCAGGCAAACTGTACGAACCTGGTTGTCAGCTTCACCGCGATGTTGTGGAAAGCATCTTTCAGAAGCCAGAGCCCAACATGAGCCAAATGCTGAGCATGATGAAGCCACTGCCACATGACGCTGAATATCCAAAGGAATTCTTTGTTGAAGACCTAGAGTATCTGCCCCGCACCATCTATCATATCATAATGCAAACTCTATGGCTCATCAAAGGGCATTCCTCCTTAGCAAAGCTTGAAGGTGCAATGAAGACATTGGTCTTCCACATTCTTAATGACAAAAGCTTCAATACTCAGGATTTCTTCATTCGCCAGTTTGCTGCATCTAGCTCTGACATTTTTGGTCTGAAATTTTATGCTCCTTGGGTTATGCGTCTAATCAAGCTGCACTCTGCTGTTGACTATCAGCCCTCTGCTCGCAACCATATTATCTTCCTGCCAGAGGTTGATATGTCAGTCGAAGCCATTTACCCAGAGCCTGCCAAGGAAGCGCTATATCTTCGCAATGCAGATCGTCAGAGTTTCTCTCAGGATGTTGAAGGTGTTCAGGCTGCTTCTCGTGTCTATCCACTGGCTGGCAACACTCGCCGTGCACGTACTGAAGCCACAGAAAGCACCATTGCTCCAAGGCCTCACAAGCGATCCCGTGTGCTTAATGACCGAGAGCTTCTGGTGGCCCTGCATCAGAAAGAAGACAAGCATCATTTCTACCTGAAACGACAAATGCAAAGCCTCTTGGTGGATGTCAATCGCATTCGCAATCTTGCCACCAAGAACGCCTTTGTCACTCATGAAACCTGTCGGAGGACTTGGAAGAGTTTGACATTGCTAAGTGCTGAAGTTGATCTCCAAGATGATGGCTTCACCGAAAGATTCAAGTTTGACTCCACTCCTCCAAGGAATACTGTTCTACGTTGAACCCCATCTCTTGAAGACTCAGAGTACTCTTCGTCCGCAGCCACGGTAAATGCCAGAGTTATTGATGAAGCCGATGATGCTACTTCACCACCGCCAACATTAGCGCGTATCGGCACTGGACCAAGTTCTTCTGCACCACCAAACCTAAACAATGACCCTGCTGCTTCACCTACTCCTCGTGGGAACTAGTAGCGACTATGTCTTCAAACCTTTTTGGTCCTTACTGACAAAAGGGGGAGAAGCATATGTTGATAGTCTTCAAGCGGGTCCATATGGGTGGTTGCTATACTTTTGCCTAGTATTTACAACTCTCATTTTTGACACATTTGGTTCTTTGAGTTATAACACTTAAACCTGATGGTCGTCTGCTACTTTTTCTGCTATTCTGTGATGCAATGATAAATTCCGCATGTGCGATGATAAATCCCGCATGAAGTCATTTAGCAGACGTCCATTTTTAATTATGCATGTCATCATTCTTGTACATCTGTTCATGCATGATGTATTGTCTTCATATTGTGAAGAGGATCTCCACAAGTACAACCTGCCATGTCCATTTGAATTCCAACGCAAAACATTTTTATGCACATCTTCAGGGGGAGCCTTTTGCCACTTATGAAGACAATGCCTTAATCCTTTACAATTTCACATACTTTTATCCCATTGAAAGCTTCAACCAATTTGTCATCAATCACCAAAAAGAGGGAGATTGTAAGTGCATCTAGTGCCACCCCTAGTTGGTTTTGGAGTATTGACGACAAACCTGGTTGAGGGACTAATGTGTTTGTGAGAATTGCAGGATAACACAGGTAGTAGTCCCTCATTGATTCGGTTTACCTACCGGAGATGATGCCTAAAAATGTGTGAAGACATTGAAGACAATGGTGGTCTGTGACGCTATTCACGTTGAAGACTATGACCCGAGAAGACATTGAGTGAAGACTATGGAGCGCGAAGACTTAGTTGTTTCGTTGTCTCCTTTTCTTCTTTGTTGAGTCATAGGAACCACCGCACTGATAAGTGGGGTCCAAGTGAACAAAGTCAGAGTGACTGATGTGATGCTCAACCAAATCCTATGTCTTCGAGCAAAGACAATGAGAGCAAATCTTATCCAGAGCCGGATGAGTCAGCTTTACTTGTAGCCCAAGTCAAGCTGCCGCGTGTGTTTGAAATATGACCGTTGAGACACGTGTCAGTTCCTTAGTGACCCAGGGTCAATTTGGACAAATCAGGTCGGGTTGCTAGTGGCTATAAATATCCCACCCCCTACACCATAAATTGGTGGCTGCTCAGAGTTAGATACGGCTTTTGTCGTTTGAGAGCAACCCACCTTCGAAGCTTTTGAGAGAGAATCCTTGCGAGGACAAAGACCAAACCACCCAGAGCCCAAGGAGTGTTTGGCATCACTGAAGTCTTTCTGTCTGCATGATCTGAAGAGCCCTAGGTGTTCTTAGCTCAAGGGGAATAAGGTGAAGATGCGGTCTTCTGAGTTGAATTTCAGCCTCCCTAACCAGGCGTATAGTTGTTACAGCAACTGGAACTGGTCTAACAAATCCCTGTCCTCCTGAAGCTACTGGTTCTATCTCTCACTTCTCTCTACTTATAGTTTGTCTTCGTGAAGTCATTGCCTGCTTGCATTATCTCTTTGACTTCACTGTGTGACTACCTGATCTGATTGGCTTCATACTATCTTCCATCCTGATCCGTACTACCTAGATGCTAATAGTCTTCGTGCTTTCACTTCATTGAATACTTGACTATGGCTTGTCTAGTGTAGTATACCTTCCGCTGCATTCGAATAGTGTTGTTTCTATAGTTTGTCTTCAAAACTCCCATGTTTTGAAGACTTTCATAAAAATCGCCTATTCACCCCCCCTCTAGTCGATAACTAGCCCTTTCATAAAAGGTCTTCAAAGACTCGGCAGTTATTTCCCATCCGGAGGGGGATTACGACTGTACGACGGCTTACTGGTTCGCCTGCCGTCGCCGGAGAATAACAGCAGGTGTGGGACTGTAGGTGAGTAGAGGGATGGCTAGGCCAGCGATGGGAGTACGGTGGGGCTGTGAGGCCTGCGCGGAAGCACAACCGTACGGGGAGGAGGGAGCAGGCAATCCCGCCGGCGCTTGTCTGAGAGGCTGGAGCAGGAAGAGCAGAGATTGAAGAAGCACGACGACCGTTGGATGGACTTCCAATAGTCACTGCTTGTGTGTCAACCTTTTTTCTAGGAAAGCCTCAAATCTATGGAAAACAACATACATGCCATCGGCCATTATTTGAAATAATTTACAGCCCATTTGCTAATTCTTACACGTTTTTTGGAGCCCATATTCTTTTTGTTAGCATTACAGCCCATATTGTGGCCACGGTTAAAAAATTATACGAGATTTTGCATATGTCGGTGCGGTCTGAACTGTTTTTAATCCCAAAATTTCGAGTCACATTCAGACTGATTTTAAAAATAAATGTCTATCAATATAAAATCCAATAAATTGTCCACGCATAAAAATCAATGCAATTTAAATTCTCGAAATGAAAAAAAGATATTTGAAACTAATTGTCGGTTTGATGTGTTTTAAAAATTTACATCCCATTTCTCATTACTGATAGGCCATTTTCTCGACCAGCTGAATGGAGCTCTCCTCGTCTTGAAAGATTTGCAGCCCAACAGGCCTGATAAAGTGACTTACTTGACAAATCACAAAAAAAACTAGGCTAGCCATTTTTAGATAGAAAAAAAACCACTAGGCTGGTCTGTGGTAAACATAAAAGAAAAGGCTGTCTAGACAGGCCAGAGTGTCCCGCACAGCCTAGTTGACACCCTGCTTCCGTCTCAAAAACAAATTATATAAATGCCACTCCAATTATGGTGATTCATGAAAATGCCACAGCAATTTCTTAACTTAGAAAAATGCCACTGCAATTTTTGCAAACTTTGAAAAATGCCAGTGCAGTTTGCAAACTTTGAAAAACGCCACCCCAGACTTCGAAAAATCCCACTAGAAATTGCATGAAATGGCATTTTTCAAAGTTTGGAAATTGCAGTGGCATTTCTCGGATACACCAGATTTGGAGTGGCATTTATCAAATTAACCCAAAACAAAAATAACTGGGCGAGCTGCTGGATCCCTGGTGTCAGCCGCTCGTTGTGCAATTCTCTCGTTTATTGACTACATTGACAATGGCATGGGATCCAGATGTAGGAGCCATTTTTTTATTGGCCTGAAATAAGGAGGCACTTGCTTGCGTACTACCATGACCTTGGCGGGTCCCTGCTGTCATCCTCTCCACGTACAATCATCTCCTGATTGTGTAGGCATCAACTTGGTAGGCCCACAAGTCAGCCTCTAAACCCGTGGAGGACAAATACAACCCATTTAAAAAATAACAGCCCATTCCATATGTTCAAATGGAAAGTTTAACATTCAGAGCAAAGTAACAGGTCTGATCCACATATAGAGTACTGAACTTCCACGTTGACAACCATCACAGCCAAGTTAACTATCTACTCCCACTAATACTCTAGTAGCGTACAAGTACTAACTTACTCTTAGCTAACTAGGCAATGCCGGCCGCCATCTGTGGTACACGCTAAATGCCGGCACCGGCGTCCTGCGCCTCGCCTCGTACTTGCAACAGGTGGGATACGGCGCGTTGCTCGCGTGTGTTGGCCCTTTCCATGCCGGCGTGGTCCACCGAAGCTTCCGCTTCCAAGCGGGAAACCCACTTGACGAGCTAGTAGTAAAAATCGGCGTCGCGAACGCGTGCATGCCCACATCCTCCAGGGCTATTTGCCGGGCGTCGGCCTCCACGTAGTCGGCCCAGTTGCGGGCGCTCTGCTCGCGACTCAGAGCGTCGGTGCGCTGCTGCTCCATGTCCCACTGGCGGTGCAAATCGGTGATATGCTGCTCCTCCGCCAGACGGTCACGCTCCAACAACTCCTGCTCCTCCGCCAGGCGGTCGCACTCCAACAGCTCCTCTATCTCCGCATTTCCATCTAAAGACTGATAGAATGCCTCCTCCCTCCGTCTGCCTTCCGGTGAAAAATCGAACACTAGTTCCGGCGTGACCGTCTCCGGCGTCGCCTACCGCGGACGGGAGGGGGCATGGCGGACATGGCGAGCGACGTCGGGCCGGTGGGGGCTTATGAGGATATGGTGAGTTGGGTCACGGTGCCACCGGAGAAGCCAGGGAAACAATACTTATAGGCGGAAGGTAGCGCGACGGTCATCGGAATTAAATGCATAATGGCTTAGCATGCCAGCTTGCCATGGAAAACTAGAGAAACTGAAATTATGACTGTGCCGTCCCATCCCATCTGGGGCGCATGCCGGCATGGCGGTCAAACGAGTGCATTTGAATCATCTCCCTCCTTGTCAATAATGATTCCATGGATTTAAAAAGCCCACAACAATTAAATCACATCTTTTTTGCATCAGTTCGCTTCCTTAATTACGGCCGGCTACAGGCAGGCACTCAGAATCGCTCGTAGCCAGTACGCGGAGCAGCATGTAACGAGTCGCAACCGAGAGCACGCATGCAACCACTTAAATCGCTGGAATTAGTTAGGCTTAAACTTCTGCATGTCGTTAATTATTGTCATGCCTTGGTCTTGCTGCTTTGCTCACGGGACTAATAAACCCGGACAGAGGGAGTACCTTGGTTGGTGAGAGGTTTTAATTAAGCCCTGCAAACCGGAAAGGAGGTACTAGTACGTGTGTGATCCGCTATTTATTCGTGTAGGATCGAGTAGGTCGTTTCTTGAATTGAGCCCTGCAAACCGGAAAGGAGGTAGTACATGCGTGATCCGCTATTTATCCGTGTAGGATCGAGTAGGTAGGATAGTGTAGCTTGTCAGTTTCTTCAGAGGTAGGCATTTTTATTCAAAAAACTGCCACTTCGGATCTTGCGTCGCAAATAAAACTGCCAGGTGCGCATTAGTAGGCCAGCTAGTGATCGATTAGTAACTTGTAAACACTGAGAGAACAGAAATAAGTAACTGTTAATGCATCTCAATGATTCACAGATCATATACAAATATGTAGCTCCAAAAGCAAAGATCAGCCACTTCGGATCTTGCTCGCAACTAAAACTAACTAGTACGATTCCCATACATAAGATAAACATGTTAATGCATCTCAATGATTCACAGATCATATACAAATATGTAGCTCCAAAAGCAAAGATCTAGAAAAAACATCTCTTCTTCCTACTAACATGGATGCTTCTCTTGGCAAAAATTCAGTACAGACTGAACGACAAATTTGATTGTGAAGTCTACAATTCCTCTTGCAAACGTAAGTGGTTTCACCAACAGCTGGAACCATGAGAATGAACCACACATGATGGAGGAACATCCACTGCAATATGATTTGGTCTTCTCCCGATCACACCGCGAGACTATTTTCGGAATACAAACTTTAACTTAGGCAAAATGATGCCCATTGTATAATCATACCAAAGCAATGAAGCACCTAGTATTGGCCAATAAATAGTACAGTACTCTTTTTCTGCAGTCCATGAAGTGACTATCCAATCTTTGTGTGTCTATTTTCAAATGGCACTGCATGCAGTGACTATACTATTCTCTTGTGCAGTTCAACCAAAATTGCGGACACTTTGTTTGTTTGCCAAATAGCAACGGGCAGACATCTCTGTCTGCACAAATATCAAGCAGCTAGTAAACATATACCACACCATGTACTTTCGGTTTAAACATGTCTCTTCCTCTTAGCATGTGTCATGTTCTGCACTGGACAATCTGATACAGTTATGTTTTGCCCTGGACAATTTCATACTAAATTGATTTGTTGGTTCAGAGCGGAAATATAACGCCTATTCTTTATCAGACCAAGGATATCCATGTTCGCAGTGATGGAAGAGGTGAAATCGATACAACCAAAATTGAGCATCCAATCATTGAATCTTGTCCTGCACCTCCAATGTAGGTCCACCCTGCAAATAAATTCACATGCAAACCACTAGTATTACTATCTAATGACAGTACAAAAAGAGTAGCAAGATAGTAGCAACCCATGTACCTTCGTAATGAACAGCTCATGGTGCCACCAATTGGATATAAAGGTTTGGAAAAAACATGCTCCTAATGTTGAATTAGTTGGACTTTTTGTGCAGTTCCACTAAAATCGAGCATCCCTGTTTGCATAGATATGGAAAGTGTGATTACTATAAAAGTGGCACTAGTTGAAGCATAGACTCACAAATATAAGCATTTCAATTTCTTAATGGGAAAAGGTAGCAAGACTATTTCTAACCACATGTTTGAAGGAATAAATAAAGCAACATCAGCTGATGTCAGGAAGGCATACATAGTTTTTTCTAAAAAATTGAGCCATTCCTGACCTTTCCTCTTCTTTTAAGCATATTTTGTGCAGTTCAACTAAAATAAAATGCCATCACCGCCTTGACAATTCAGTGACACTATACAAAAGGAAATGACTTAACATTACAACATGATGTCAGGTATGTAGTCGACAGGCATTAGAGACAAACATACAGACCTCCTCCGATAACATAATGAACATTAATTTTAACAAAGGTGTGACTAGCTTTACCGGAATAATTTGAGTGAAATCTACACCGTTTGTTTCTTAATATAAGATGTTTTCGTGGTTCAATTTAAAGTACCCAAACGTCTAGTATTTAGAAAAACAGGTAGTAGTTTTCTTGAGCACATATCTAGGAAAGCTTGCCACACTTTATTTATGTCCATACGCTAATGCAACACCATTCGAATACTACAAATATACACTAATCCAGTGGCTAGTGCAATAGTAGAGTAGTTAGTTTATTACAGGGTACAGTACAATGGTTTTACTAAACAGATTTCAATAAACTCTAGCACTGGAAGATTTCTATAAGAATTAACAATACAAAATGTAAAGGTAACAAGTTTCAGCATTTGTATACTAGCTGTGCATGAGCAATAAACCAAATACAAAAGTCTGAAGGTAACTAGCATTATTAACTAATGACAGTATAAATTTTTTGCAAACCATGTACCTCCAAGGTAAATATCATTTCGAACTCAGGGGGACCTTAAAAATTGCTATCCCAATATTGATAATCAATCAAACATAAAAACTTGATCAAACGAATCAAGAGAACAGTCGCAGGAGGAGGTGCCCACTCTTGACCTTTCCTCTTGTCTTCATAATTTTTTGTGCAGTTTAACCAAAATAAAATGACATCAGCGCCTTGGCATTTTGGTGACACTGTAGAAAAAAATTAACTTATCTCATGAAAGTGAGGTATGTAATCTATAAGCATTAACAGTGCAAAAATCTGAAGGTAGTAACAAGTTTCAATGTCGGTATACTGGCTGTGCAACAACATTAGAATGCCTTAGCTGAAAATTTATTAATACATCCACAATCAACAGCTAACCTGAAATAATCCAATGACATTAAATGGCATTGCTTAAATTTATCAGTGGCATTAGACTGAGAGCGGCATTAGTTAAATGTGGCATCACTTTAGCAGTAGCATTGCTTGAATTGACTGCTGGCATTATACTAACAGCCAAAAAAGTGGCAATAAGAGCATGGGAGGCCCATTCGGATAGTGGGCGCACCAGTACGATGTACCTCCACAGACGCAGAGTGGTGAGGGAGGTATGGTTGCCCAGAGCAACAAATATCCAGGCAGCATATGTGGATTACGTCCCATTTTTGTTCTCTTTAGCCACCTTTTTCCTATGTGAGGACAACAAACCGATCGACCTTGTCATTCTCTATTGTGTTGTCATGCCTTTCTACCCTTCTTCAACCAAGAGACACGAGACTCATTCCTTAGCTACTGATTTTCCTCTTTTCAACCTAGATGCGGGTTCGATGGCTACTCTCTTGGACAGTACAGTCTCCCTTCCTTTCCTTATTCAACCCAGACATGGATTAGTCTGCATGAAGTAGGGTTTCGTTTAATAGTGCAAATTACGGTTTTTGTCTGCGTGGCCAGCAGAGTAGAGGATAGCAAATTGGGAAGATGGTGGAGTGGAAAAAGATCCACATGCAACGACGTGGCAGATGGGTTAATAGAACAAGGGTATGGTTCGAAAAGAGGTAGCATACCTGAGGGTCGGTGGGAAGTGGCTTCGCTCGTGGTCGTCATCCTCCGCACACACTACGGCAGCGAGCTTGGGGATGGAGGCCATCCCGCGCGGGTGCTAGATCTGAGAGGACGGCCTTGTCGTCAGTGCGTGACCTCGCTCGCCGATAACGAGTGCGTCAATGCTGCACGTCCTTTTCTTCCCCGGCGGATCTGTGACCACCGGTGAGGAGGGAGAGAGAGGCCGTCTTTTTTAGATCTGGAAAGAGGGTGGTAGTGTGAGAAGCAAGTGGGCAGCCCTTAGCAAGAAAGCACTGAAGCTCCAGCCTATATATCTTTTTTATACTACTAGTACTGGAGGTGGAGTAGTGGTAGAGTAGTTTATATTTTCTCTGCGTACAGTACTAGTTAGTTGTGCTTCAAAACTGAACGACACGCCATTAAAAAAAATAAAGTTTGATAACTAATGCGGCACCTCGGGCCAACGCAGCCAGATCGCATTTTGCACGAGAAATTACACACCATGTTTCATTGACATGTGGTCCCGTTCCAACATATCAGTGAGACGACGGCGAGTCCTTTTCTACTAGTAGTATTTCCGAACGGACGTTTAGGCCGGGGCGCCTCTTCGTGAACCGTGGCAAACTGGCAACCATCCACCGACTCTTCGCCTTTCCCTCTCGATTTGGAACTGCTGTTGCACACTCTTCCTCTCCCTCCTCCATTTTCCTTCAGCCCTTCACCCTTTCTTCTGCTATTGTTCGATCGTCTTCTCCATGGAGGGAATAGGCTAGAAATGACCCCGTTATTCTTGCCCCGATCTGAAAGATGACGTGGTGGAGGAACTCATTGATCGGTGCGACATCATCACCTCGGCTAGCATGGCAGGTTCGTTCAAGCCCATTCTCGACTCAACTAATAACATCATTACAAGGAACCCCAGAGTCAAGGAGCGGTTTGATCTCCCCTATCTTCTTCGCCGTGACCCTGATGACTGACGTGGGGACGACGGAGGCCTCGCCCTGTGCAAGTTGATGCCGCTTGATAATGATATGTATGATGTTAAGATGCCACCGCTTGAGGGTAAGGCTTGGGCAGGCGCAAATGGAGATTGGGTTGTTTACATTGGGTCCAACTACGAGTGGGAACTTGTGAATGTGTACACTCGCGACTGGGTTCCACTTCCAAAAATCTCAGCATACTGCGCAGAGGTTGAGCACACCAGTATTGTACGCATGTTCAAATACGATCGTGGTGACTATCTTCTACAGAAGATAGCAATTTGTCGAGTTCCAAACCGCTCTTGGAATTACAACAACTATGAAGTTGTTGCTATCTTCGACAAGCTTGTTGCCATCCTTCGTGGTTTGACTGGATGGATATTGCTCAAAAATCAGTTTTTGTACATGGATGAGTACTGTGATGCAATTCAATACGAGGGCCTTGTGTTTGCTGCCACCACTCGTGGCACTGTTTTTGCATGGAATCCTTATGATTTCGGTACGTTTGTCTTCCACCATAATTATAATTGTTTCATCCACATGTATGCGGGTTAGCAAGTTTCCCTTTACTAATTAACCTTCTTCTTGTGTTTCCAAGGTCCTATGAACATTCCACCACCTATACTTGAAAAATTTTATAACCAAGGGGGAGACGATGATGGTGATGATCACAAGCATGAGGACGAGCAGCGCCCATATACTCTGTGGCGCCTGGCAACTAATTCCGATGGATCACCTCTTCTTGTGTGTATAAAGCCCACTGATGATGTTACTACTAAGGAAGCAGGTGTAGTCTCCCATGGTCGCACTCTCCGGACCTATTCCAACAGCCGTTGCATGGTATTCGGGATGGATACTAGTGTGCTAGCGCCAACACCTTCTCCCTGGTACAGAATTGATAGTCTTGGAGAAAACTCGCTCTTCCTTGGACAAAACTATCCAATGATGGTGAAAGGCGATCCAACTGCTCTTGACACAATGTTACTACCATTCATGAGAAGCAACTGTGTCTATACCTTGGACATTTGGGTGCTTCCCTACACTGGTACTGATATAGTAGGCCGCTTCAGCCTGGATGATCAGTCATGCGTTGGTCTCCAGATCGACAATGGATGACCCGTCCCAGAGAATCACTTGTGGTTCAAAGCAAGCGTTTCCAACACCCAGGAATGGTTGAGTTGAAGTTCATTTCATTGCTTGTTATTTGTTGTGTGGTGAAAACTTTAGTATTTATAATGTATCCTCGTTGTCGATGTGGGTTGATGACCTGTTGTATGTAATAAAATGATATGCCTCTGATAAACTTACTAAATTTATGAATGGCTTTCGAGTCGCTTCTCTGAGTGAGTGGTGCGACGAGGCAAAAAATATATTTTCCGAATGCATAATTGTACGTGCATTGAACAGGTTATCGGATGAGGCCAATCAACAATAGTAGTACACTATTCGTACTAGCTTCACATGCTTCGCGCGTTGGGCGGGTGTTTTTACTGTAGCCATATGTTAATGTGTTCGCTGTACGTAACCAGCACCTCGAATCCTCGATACTAGTACTATATAGTAAGTAGTAGGAGTAGTAGGGTGGCATGGGCTAGAACAAGCATTCACATCCAGGAGTACGGCACACGCCACCACCATGACATCCATCTGACACCATATTATTTCTTGGAGTCCGTGCTAGAGCAATCTCTTCAACCTCGTCGTTTCTCTAGCTTCAGCCATCACGCGGCGGGCGAGGTGGGGGTTTGCCGATAGTCGGTTTCCTCAACTGCGCTCCCACTTGTAAGGCTAACTCCAACGCACGACCCCAAACGGACCTCCATTTTGCACGAACTCCAACGATAATTTTGACTAGAAAAGCAAGACCAAAGAAAACAAGAACCACAAGAATACGTTTTACTACACTAGAATATATCCAACTTCCATAAATGCTCCTGTAAGTTCGATTAGTGCCTTCTCGATGCATTCATTGTTGATCCGCGGAGGCTTGATCTTGCGTGCTTCTTTCTTCTTCGAGTGTAAAGAAGTAGATGTTGCTTCCTCGCATCTAGTCTCATGTCAAGCCTCTATTCTAGTTGGAGTATCAACAAGTGCACTAGTCTTATCTCTAGCCTCTATGCTAGCTAAAAGTGCTAGAACATCTACTAAATTGCGCTCTATCAATATATGGATGTACTCTTCTTCCCAATACCAAAACTTGCATCCATTCTACACCCTCCATTGCACAATACATGCCTTCTATTTGTCAAAATATATATGTATCTATACATGTTTTAGTATATAGGTACATCCATTTTTGGACAAATGAAATCAAGTATTTTGGAACGGAGGGAGTACACAATAAATTTTTTAAGTTAGCACAACTAGTCTAATCAGAGAGCACAACCAAAGATTTGGTCGGGTTCTTCCTCCTTTTGCCGACACGTGGGACATCCAGCATCCAGGTCGTGTCATGCAAGAAATTAGAGTGGTTGTTGAAGCCACGTGCTATGCATCTTGGGTTAAACTGTAAATAGAATCTTAATACTCTTGAATAACTCCAAAAGCGGCCACCGAAGATCTTTATTAGATTTGTTTTTCATCACCAGCACGTCGAGGTGAAAGATGTGCAGGTTCAGTGGGTCCTCTTGCATTTTCACTAACATGTGGGACCGCATGTGAGAAAACAGACGATGGGCTCCGTGCGTCTGCTGGCTGGCTAAGAAGAGAGATAGAGGAGGGCTGAGCACGGACTCCAGGAAATTTGTTTTCTACGTACCTCGATATAGGCTCGATATAGTGGGATGGCATGGGCCATAACTAGCATTCACGTCTAGCAGTACGGCACACACCACCCACACGAGTCCCATCCGACACCAATTTTCTTGGAGTCCATGCTACAACCATCTCTCCTCCCTCCTGTTTTCTCAGCCATCACGCGGTGGGCAGGGTGGGAGTTTGTCGATAGTCGGTTTGCTCAACTGCGGTCCCACTTGTAAGTGAAAATGCAACACCGCATGCATTCCCGCTTGAGCGGCGTGCCAGACCAACTGTGTGGGGGTGCGACGCGAACATGGCAGGCTTTTCCTTTTAAACTCGTAACTTGTAAAATTTGGTTCTGCTCCATGGCGCGACCGATAGATAGAAAATAACGATTTTGCCTAGAGTAATGAGAAGTTTGGTTCTGGCGCCGTTCATGCATGGAGTACATACGAAAATTGTGAAGTTGATGCGAAAGGTAAGATAATTACTAGTAGTATCATAAACTACTACATGGATTTGACGAAAAGATAAAAATACATACGGATCCATCAACGACATCCTCACGCCCTAGTGTGCCGGGTCACCAACCGACGTGTGAGGAGCAGCAGCGTTGGCGGCGAGCTCAACGTGCTTCTGAACAATGCCGTCCAAGGTCGCCCTGCGGTCCAAGAAGGCCAGCGTCCTATCATCCTCCTCTTGCATGTAGTAGTCCTTGTGGACGATTTCCGCGTAGACGTGGGTGATTATGTCGATGGTGTCTTGCTGCGCCAGGCGCTGCGCGGCGAGCGCGACATCGAGGTGGACATTCTCCGATGCGACAGTGGGCAGTCGCAGGGCCACCTGTGCGTCGAATAGGTTGTCACCATAGTGGCCGTTGAGGGTGGCGGTCATCACAGAGCTTGGGAGCGTCGGCTGGAGGCGTATGTCAAAGTCGTTCGCGAGCTTCTTGACGACGGTGAACTTGTCGAGGAAACCGACGAGGACCTCATCGAACAAGGATATGAAGCTGTTGTCCAAACGTCTCCTCGCCCTGGCGGCCTCAAGCAATACTACCTGGAGACGTTCCTCGGTGCCGGGCCGCAGGCCGGCATCGTGGACCATCTGGCACAACCGGTTGACGCTCGCGCTCATTGCCTCCATGGGTCTAGCTTAGCTTATAGTCAACTGATCATGCGATTCGAGTGATCACTCTTGCCCTTGGTTAGCGTGCGTAGGTGCGTAGGATTTCGTACTACTCCTCGGCCCTCTACTGCATCTGCCTTTGGCTGTATGATTGGTGGGCCAGCCACCCCTTGGGCCCACGTGTCATTCACCCAAAGGCAGTTGCAGTAAGTCAATGAAGTTGCGTCCCCCTCCGTGCCGGTGTAGTATAGTCATCTCACCGGACCTCTAGTTGGGGCTAAATGAGAGAAGTTTGTTGTTTACTGGTTTATAGGCCCCCTTTGCATTTTGCGCCAAGTTTTGACCTTTGATTTAACTAATAAAATGTTAATGCATGTAAACAAAAATGTTGTGTAAGTCACCTTACGAAAACCAAATAATCCCAAAACATTTAGGTACTGTGCATTGACTCCCTCCTTGTTTCTTATTTCGTGACATATCAACCAATCAAAGATGTGGGCCGTGCATGCTTTCAGTGACTTGAGACTACCAAACATGACATGTAGTGTTTAGTTCATTGCATGTAATCCTATTAGTACTCTAGTTAGCAAAAAGACATTAAGTTTTCTCGCTGATAGGAATAAAACACCATGTATTTATTTACAGAGGGAGTAGTACATTTTTTGTGACATGCACTACTAGATATTGCTAGTCAAATACTAAAATCCAGATGGACGTGGTAGTACTCCTAAATCCAGACGGTGGTGCTACTAGTACTAGTAGTAGTACTACCAATGTAGTAGGAGTACTAGCACTGTACTACCCGTTGGTCAAATTATTACGTGTTGCTCCTCACAGTGAAGTGACAAGACCCTGCGCCGGAGATGACACCTGAGTATAGGCGCCGTGTTCGGCATACCATAGTCAGCCTCACCGTCTGCAGTCACTACCATCATGGCTGTAGAGCTAGCCTGCTTACAACTAGCCTTGTTCGACATAATTTCCCATGTGTAGATGCCCGTGCATTGCATGAAACACCAAGATTGGGGGTGGACGGCGCCGGCAGCGGCCATCGCGCCAGATTTTTCTATGGCCTTCTAGATGTGGTGGGGAGGAGATAAGGCTGATTGTGAGAGACAAGGAGTTCTTTGTAAATAGGGAACAGGTGCGGGCATCTTTTTGTAAAAATGGAGAAGCTTGGTTTGTATGCGTCAGTACGACGGCTATTGGTGAAAGATGGGAGGCACAACATCATCACGAACTCAGGACCTGTTTGATTCGCAGGATTTTGAAAACGCGGGAATAGGACACTGCAATATTACAAGTTTCAAACTGATATTACAAATGTTAGGAGTAATGCTGCACCTATGAAGAGGGAATTACTAGGAAGTTTACGTAAGAACTTTCGTTACTTTAGGTGGATGCAGCATTATCCTACAAACTAAAATCCACCGTCCTGACAAGTCATTAACGGGAAAATAAGTTTTCGAGTCTCTGGCCACTTGATGTTTCAAAAACAAATCCAGCTTCTGCGGAGACTTTGTCATTTAGGCTTAGAAGCTTGCGGTGATCAGCATGCCATTCATTGTTGCGCCAGAGAATGCCAAACCTCATTACCTTGAGCACACTTGCCTCCAGAACAAAGAACCTGGCCAATTTAATCTCAGATGTGCTGCCTCGGTAGTCGATCAAGTCAATTTATGTAAGATGGAGATCAAGGCATTCGATGAGATTATTATAGTGCAACACATTTTTCACTTTCGGGTCTTTTTTATCTACAAAATAAGAGAACATATTAGAGAAGCTGGCTGTATAAGATTGCCGTGTCATGAAGAGGTACCAATATCAGTCTCTCATACGATAGGGTTGGCTGGCTAGTGATATTTTTTCACTCTCTCTCTCTCTCTCTCTCTCTCTCTCTCTCTCTTTCTGTTTCCTCTCATTTAACTAGGAGCACGTGAAGAGCTTGGGCATTTGTTGCCTTCCACTATGTGGCTGATGCCATATTTCACAAAAGTATGCCACATAATACACATCGATGTCAAATCAAAAGATTTTGGCACCGCTCTCGCGATGTGAGAGGGTAGGCACCGCTGTGCACATAGACCCACATGTATAAACAAATCAATCAAACCAACTACACCAGCCTCTCACTCTCCCAAACAAGTGTTTTTTTATTGCCTCGGTCCTCTCTCTCTCCCACATAGTGTTTTTTCATTGCATGAGTTAATTTGGCACCGGAGCAAAGTAGGTGATCCAGATTGGGGCACTAGGTGAGCAATGGAGGGGCATCGATGCCAAATGCATCACAAGTGAATTTGGCACATGTTTTGGCCTACATAGCCCACTTTTGTACTCCCTCCGTCCCAAAATTCTTGTCTTAAATTTGTATAAATACAGATGTATCTAGTTACATTTTAGTGTTAGATACATCTGTGTCTAAACAAATGTAAGACAAGAATTTTGGGACGGAGGGAATACTACCTCGTATTTAGTATAAAATTTTGACCATAGATTTACCTAAGAAAATGCCAATGCATGTCACTAAAAAATACACCATTTGAAATTATGTTCAAATACGAATCCAATGATATAGTTCTTAGTGACATGCATTAACATTTTGTCAGTTAAATCTATGGTCAAATTTTGATACTACAAAATTGGAAGAGTAAACCAGGACAGAGGTAGTACTTGCTATTAGGGTAACCATAGAGTTACTGGAGTAGTCTAAGTTACTTTCCACTATGAGTAGCCTAGGCTACTATAGTAGTACAGCATGAACACAATGCAGGTGATCATGTGAGAAAAAAATACTAAAAACATTTCTTTCGGTGCAGTGCGTAGATGCAGTTTTGAACACTACACTTGTCATCGTAATTGGGGAAAATTACGAAAAAAATTGAGCTACATTGTGATTACCGTTTACTTATAGGAAAGAAGTTTCACCTCGATGAGTAGCTTCTCCATGCACGGAAAGCATGTAAGGAATCCAACAACTTGATCCAGATTGGGGCCGATAGATTTTAGTGCTAAGATCTTCACTGTGCGCATGGACTGGGTCAAGCTTGTGGGAATCATTTTTTGGAAGACGGTCGTAAATACATCAAGAAGAAATTACAAAATGTGAATTTCAAGAAGACGGAGAAGAAGATGAGTGATGTACCTGAACAATTACAGATCCAATAAAGAGTTCAGAGAATTTGGCAGACGAGTACACCAACGCTGTCAATTTCGGCGCATCAATGACCCTGGTTTTTGTTGGACCTTCTAGATCCGATACAAGCAATCTCTCAAGGAAAAGCACATTCTCAATGACCATAACATGGAACAACTGGAGTGATATCTTCCCAATTGATGTCTTGTTGCGGGGCCAGCAAGACACATAAATCCATCGGAGATTCGTTGTGGCGATGTGGAGGCTAATGAACCCGTGGATCTGCTCAAGATGAAGGTACTCGAGCGCAGTACAGCTGTGGAGTAGGTGCTCCATAGCCTTGTTTGAGATTACAACGTCTAAGAGGTCGAGCTGCTTGAGTTGAGGGAGAAGAAGGGTGTGCGCGGCATTAATCTGGGGAAGATAGCAGGAGCTGAAGCTAGCGCGGTGCAGCGTTGGCGTGAGGCGGAGTGCGGATGGCGGCAGAGAGCGACATCGTCCAGCTTCAAAGCTGAGCTCCTCGAGCTGATCTAGGGCGGGGGATAAGAACCACTCGTCAAACTTGGGTTGGACCTTGCAGTTGGTACTGAACATGCGGATGTCAAGGAGTCTGGCTGGCCCAGGGTGCGATGAAAGGATCTTGGAGACTGCGGCCATGCGTTTGCAATCCCCATCGCAGAGGCAGGTGTCGACGGTGAGGTTGAGGGGGACGTAGCGCCAGAGGGGGCGCCAGCGCCGGGAGAGCAGGGCGGTCCGCACGGCAGATTTGGTGGGGAGGAGGCCGATGATGAGGAGCAGCATGTCATCAGGGAGGCTGCTGATGAAGTCCAGGCTCACCGGATGCGGTTTTGGCTCGAGCCGCCTCCGCTTGTTGGCTGCCTTGCCGTCCATCTCAACCGGCGGCGACGGTGGTGTACACGTGTGCTGGTGTGTGTTGTGTGCTGGGTGTGCGCGAGTGCGTCCTTCTATGCATACCTCCGCGCAGTGGTGAATTGTGCGCGAGTGCGTCCTTTATTCGCAAGAAGTGTGTCCTCAATGCACCCTCAATTTACTAGCGTGCGGGGTGCTACCCCGAGTGGTTTCAACTTTGTTTACTTGACCGCATGTCAGATGGGCCTCTAGTTTACTTATTTTCACCCACTGCCACATGGGCCAGCACAGGAAGATACAGAACACGAGCTGACAAGGCAGCATGTGGATTGGTTGACCGGTCAACTAAACAATATACAGAGCTATACGCTGACACAGTGAGCGTATAATCCGTCGGTATAGAGAGTTTGAGTGAGAGGGGAGGCCTGTGAGAGATAGCAGAGAGAGAGAAAGAGCTACTCCCTCTGTTCAATAATGTAGTTCCAACATTTTTTTTAAAGTCAAACTTTTGAAACTTTGACCAAGTTTATAAAGAAATTACTTATATCTAGAATACGAAAGATAAATGATAGTATGATGTAAGTACATGTTGTGATGAATCTAATGATCGTTCCAGATGTAAATGTTTTTCTCCACATATACCTGGTCAAACTTTTTTGAGGTTTGACTTTTCAAAACATCCATATGCTTATGGACGTGACAGAGTCCCTAACGAAAGAGAGAGAGTGAGAGAGAGAGAGAGATAGAAAGAGTGAGTGAAAAAAGTGTGTGCGCATGTGTGAAAGAGACATGGACACCACACGATAAAAGTAGAGAAAAAGCATGTGTGTCTTATGCAAACATATCACACATGCATCTTCGACAACGGAGGCAAGGTGAGGAGATAGTGTGTGGTTGTTTGGAACCGAGAGAGCAAGACCCCTAGCACGTGGCCAAGAGGGGTCTGACAAACAAGGGAGAGAGGTCGAGAGAGACGTACGGAGAAAATGCAGACATGGGGAGGAGAGAGTGTATGTTTGTCATAGAAAGATCCCCTGGAGATCGTGATGGGACTACATGGGTGGGAGATCGAGTGACAAGGTGTGTGCGCGATAGAAGATGCCCCGAGAGATATCGAGATAGACGTATGGATGGAAGGAGACAATACGTGTGTTCCTGATGGCTAGTAAGAGATAATCATACTTAGGAGGGGGGTGCTTGCGCCTATGATGGAGTGAGGGATTATGGTACTTAGGGGGGGTGCGTGTCACATGGAGAGAGAACAAGGGCGGAAAGTGTTGGATGGGTCTATATGTATAGAGCGAGCGAGACACGTGTATGTGTGAACCAGGGAGATATAAGGTCAGTTTGGCTTGCGTCCTGAGCATCTTTTGCCTGGCCTGGAGTTGTGGATGGATTTCATGCACGCTTGTTTGGTTGCTACCCTGTGAAAAAGAAAGCCCGTCTGGCCTGGATTTTCTTGCACTTTAATTAGCCTGGCTGGACTCCAGACACTGCAAGTAACCTGGCTCAGGCGACCGATTTCGAACGCCTGGCCGTGCTTGGTCATGCGGCCACGAGGCTAACAGCAACATGGATGGATATTAGCATTAAATAATTGCTGCATGGATTGATTGATGGGACATTGATGCTTTGCCTGGCCCAGGCATGAACCAAACGCTTCAGCACCACACAAGCTTGGCCAGACAGAAATATTTTACATCTCACATCCACACCAGGCAATACTAGCCATCAAGGCATGAGGGTCAAGCCACGAACCAAACTGACCAATAAAGTTTGAGAGAGATTGAGGAGCCCCGATAAGGCTGAGTGGTGCGTCAGATAGCTGAGAGGGGGAAAGAGATATTCCATCCGCTCGATAATGCAGTGCATGTAAAAATTTTAGAAGTCAAACTTGGAAACTTTGATCAGGTTTACGCAAATGTTATTTATATCTACAATACCAAATATACATCATACAAAACTACATCTCATGGTGAATATAATGGTATATGTTTGTCGTACTAGATGTAATTGTTTTTCTCCATGTACATGGTCAAACTTTGTGATGTTTGACTTTTCAATAAATCTATATGCTATGGACCGAGGAGAGTGCCTAAGTCGAGACAGATCAAGTGCGTGTGAAGGAGAATGGGTAAGTGTGCAAAAAGAGTACATGTGTGAAAGAGAAAGTGACAACAAACAATAAATTAGAGAGAGTGTGTGTTTTTTCGTTTCTTATGCGAACATATCACGCATGCATCTCCGAGATGGAAAAGCGAGGCGAGGAGATACACGAAGATAGCTAGTGTGTGATTGTTTGCAACGGAGAGAGACACCCCTGTAACACATGTCCAATAGAGATCTGGCCAACAGAGAACAAAAGTCGAGAGGGACACATGGATGGCATGGACGCACGGGGAGGGAGAGAGGGTGTGTTTGTGATAGAGAGATCCCCTCGAGATCGTGAGGGGACTATATGGGTGGGAGATCGAGGGAGTGCTTGTGCAGTAGAAAGATGCCCCGAGAGAAATCGAGATAGACCATTCACATGTTTGTGATGGAGACTAAGATTAGCTAGTCATATACATATAGGGGGGACTGCGTATGCCTACAATTGAGTGAGGGACCATCATACTTGGCTAGCTAGTCATGAGATTGTGTGTGTGTGCGTGTGAGATGGAGAGAGAACGAGGGAGAGAGATAGAGTTTTAGATGGGCCTATTGAGTGCGAGTGAGATATGCATGTGTATGTGTGACCTAGGTGGATGGAGAGTTTGAGAGAGGGGGGGAAGAGCTCCGAGATGACAGAGTGGTGCATGAGAGAGTTACGGGCAAAGAGCCAAGGAATTTGTGTGCGTACGATGAGTGCACCCAAGATATCTAGCTTGGACTAGCTAGAGTATCATACATAGTGTGCGAGAGAGACCTATAGAGGGTTTATATATGCATGCGAACTAGAAAGACCCTCCCACACACACACAAAGAGAGAGAGAGAGATGGAGAGGGACAAACAAGGTTTTTGTGTCGGACGTGTGCGACAGAATTGAAGATTGTCGGAGAGAGAGAGAGAGAGAGAGAGAGAGAGAGAGAGAGAGAGAGAGAATAGGAGTCCGGGAGAGGGGGAGGTTGTGTTTTATGCATCAAAGACTGATATAAACTTGCATTCAAATATTTAAATTGGAGAACATGTTGTCTGCAATCCACATATGAACAGATATATGCGTATATCAAACAAGTTAATTAATTTGACTTTCAACATGTTCATGGAGTACTATAATACTGTACAACATGCTACTCGATTGAGGTGTTCAATTTTAGATTTAGTTCACTATTTTGACCTAGTGAATGAGCTATTTCATTGAATCGAGATATTTCATTTTGGGTTTGATTCGCGTTTTTGAGTGGGTTAACTATTTGTCATATAGTAAATCGCTAGCAACGAGCATGTAAAAACACTTTACTCCTGGGCATCATCTCTCCATCTAAAAAAGAAGTGGCAAGCTAATATTTCAAAATTTGATTCGAATCGACTTGGTAAGGTAGACGTTGATGCTCGTTCTCCCAAAATTTGAACGAACCGTTAAACATCCTCTCTGCTCGGTGGAATTCGCCCGAGAAAATAAATAGGAGACGCGAAATTACCGTCCTATGTGGGACACGCATCAATTGGCCCGTTGTGCATCGAGGGTAGGTTCGTAACTTCATCCAAGCACGCCTTCTCCTCGTTCGAAATGACATGTGCCGAATAATTCATAAACCATGGTCGGCAAAACACGCTCTCCTCGCCCGAAATAGCTCACGCCCACTATTTCAAAACACGCTCTCCTTGCCCGAAATCGCTCGCACCCACTATAGTTCAAAACACGCCCTCCTCGCCCGAAATCGCTCCCGCCCACTATTTGGGGAGAAGCAAAGTTACTCTACTATCCCCGACCCTCAGTACACAGACCCAAGCCGAGAAGCCTATAGGCAAGGGTAGAACTGTAACTCCCCCTCACATTTCAGACAAATGCGTTCGTAAGACATGGTTCCACTCCCCTCCCGCCCCCCTCCCCGCCCCCATTCATACCTCGTGGGCGCCAAATCACCTTCTCCCTGGGAAGCTCCCTTCTCCCGAGCCGCGAAACCTCAGCCCCACCTCCATGGCACCCCCACCGCACCAATTTCACAGTCGCCCTCCTCCCTAATGCCGCAAATGCTGTCCATTTGCCGTCGTGCACTGGTCCATGTGCCTCTTACTCCTTGCTGCTGGTGCTGTCTTGATGACAGCTACATGAACCGTATCGGAGCCGATTCACCCCCGCCGTTGTTCATGGCGCCGGAGCGGCTCCAACTTCGGATCCATCCAGAGTCCTGGCGCTGCTTCCCCGTAGCCGTCGACCGTCACGACATCGCTCTTTCCCTGCCGCCGGTCGCCACCGCAACCGCACCGGCCTCACCGACTCGGCAGCTAGACCTGCCTACTTCACCATGCCGCCAAATAGATCGCACCCTCATCTGAAATCACTTTATTTAGGCATCAGTTGTCTAAATTTTTATTTTGGGCCAACCGATTCCCAATGGGAAGCAGCACCCCTCGAGGCGGCGGAGCTCCTAGGCTGCCGGTTGGCTGGTGTCTAACGTAAGGGTGCGGGGCCGCAAGTTTGCCGCGGAAGTAGCGCTTAGATGGCTATCTTTTAGAGTTGCGTGGGTTGAAGGTACCGCCGCCGCCGGATCTGGATGACGGGGAGTCTTTGTGGATTGGCCCGAGGGCGGCGCAACCACGGCAGTGCGGTGGGGCGGGGAGCGGGGTTTTGGTTGGGGACACGGACGGCGGAGGCAAGCTGCTCTGCCGTTGGTCGCTGGCACTTCGGGGAAGATTCCGAACAGTGTCAGCCGGGAGGCACAAGACGGCCATCAAGCCATCTGGCGTAGATCGGACAGTACCAAAATAAAATAAAATCGTGTGACCCCAATTTAGTCTTCAGTCAACAGACGTGTGACCACTCTCGTACATTGTTGTTGATCTCTTAGTGTATTTCTTCAGATCAAAGAGATGTGTCGTTCTTAACATTATGCGTTATCTGCATCTTCAGACACACCGTCTTTCGACTCACCGCAGCTGCTCCAACAAGGGAAGCATACACCAGAAGGGTGCTATAGTCCCCACTCAACAGTTCCCTGCATCGAATGCGCGTGCCCGACATGGACAGCCACAACAACTGCAAGGCCATCGACAAGTCAGCACATGATGCTCACTCCTATGGATGGCAGCCAGATAGGTTGTACCCTCATCTTACTTGTGTGCGACATTTATGGCTTTGTTATTCATCTAAGCATGGAAAGTAGGTCATCACATTTCACTGTATATTCATGTTGATCTCTTACGTGTCTTGTTCAGGAGTTAACGTTGATCCATAGTTCAGCTAATATACTTGTTCTTTAGGTAACGCTGTTCCATAGTTATCATCCATCAGCCAATGCTATCCCACAGGCTGGTGATTATAGTATTATACCACTTCTAGTATTACCTATGTTGTTCTTTAATACTTTTATGTGCCATCTAGTTAATCTCGAGTACAAACGATACATATTCTGTAGCTTTCATCTGTGTTCTCTCTTTAGTTTATGAGACATGTTGCTGCTAGTTAACCCCAGTCCTACTATTTATGTCGTCTCCTACAGGCACTCATTACATAAATATAACTACTAGTTGTCTTCCATGCATGTCAGATATAATTGCACACACTGATATATCCACAAGAACCTCACGGAGCAATGTAAAGGCCAATAAACTTGATGTCAATGATACCCAATATGATGGAACATGTAAAGGAAGTTCGTCAGAAGACTTGCAGAAAGATGATGAATCCTCTTCACCCCACAAGGTCCTTTCTCTAACTTGGCATGTGATATGGGTACAACATGCATATAATGTCCTAGAGTGTATCTACTCTGTTGCAATGCCATGTGCTTAGCATGCTGATCATGCATGTAAATATGTCATGCCTTCCTGTTTTTCAGTACCTATTCCATTCATGATAACATGTTTTCAAATTCAAGTATTGTCATTCTACTCTATCGCAATGACATCTGCTTAATTTGGACATCATGCTTCTGAATATCTTATGCATTGTTATTCATCAGTATGTACTTCATCTGTCTACCATACCATGTTTTTTTACATTGAAGTGTTGTTCTAGTGCTCTGTTGCAATGACATCTTAGTTTCCCAATCATACACGTGTATGTTGCCTTAGTTATTTCTGTACGTATTCCGCTAGCATACAATTTTACATTCAAGTAGTGTTTTTTTTGCTGTGTTGTCCTGTCGTATCCCTATCTCTTACACCATACTCCCTCCGTCCAATTACATGTTGCCGAAATGGATAAAAAGGATGTATCTAGAACTGAAATACGCCTAGACCCATCCATTTTTTCCCGGATGGAGGGAATACATGTGAATATGTCATGCCTTTCTATTCTTCAGTACCTATTCCATCTCTTTGTTGTCGCATGTTTTATAATTAAAGCACCATTCTTCTATACAAGGCATGCAAGGGGAAGAAGACTATGTTAGAATCTGAAGGGTTACAAACAAGGCATTTGCAAAAGATCCAAACACCAGGAGATAATAAACCAACTCCAGTTTTTATAGATACTGCTCCAGCATAGAGAAACCCAACTTCTACTGATAATAAGCAGATTCCAGTGGCCAAAGAACTAGTCCGCTCCAGTCCAGCAAAAATATGTCAACTCCATTCTAAGAAGCATGTGTGTATCCTTGCACCATGAAATTTTATAGCATGCTGATCATATTTTCTACATGTTTCTTACCCATCTCTCTTTTAGAAAATAAGCTTAACAGATAGAAGAATTTCTGCAATGGTATCGTGTTAGGACCCCAACTCGATGTCACATCGATCTAGCTGGTAACACCTCATATCACTTTGCGGCCTCACGCACGGTATCCCCACGGGTGTCGTCTTACCTCTTCCCGGGACCGTTTGCGCCTTTTGGCTCACGTATATGATAGTGTCGCTAGCATCCATATGATAAAGAGCCCGGGCTGACATGACTAGTCGTAAACCCAAAGTGGCACAGACTTACAGGGACAGGCATCCATGACCCAGCTTCGAACGTGTCGGTCATCAGCAAGTGGGTCCGGGCTGTAGCACTGGGCTAGCAGGACTCCGGTAAACCGGGCTGTAGCGGGCTAACAGGACTCCGGTACTCAAAGCGTGACATTTCCCCGAAGGGACAGACACAGGAACGAAGAAGGACACATGCCGGCCAGCCTAAGTGTCCCAGAGCAGTAGCAAGCTACCATGGCTCAGCGGTAACACTAGGAGACATTTCCCGGTAAGAGAGGCTACTAAAGATAAACAACTAGATAGTCAGATCCCACACATACCAAGCATTTCAATCATACACACAATATGCTCGATATGTGCAATTACAACGAAGCATCACAACATGACTCTACGACACAAGTACTTTATTTAAGGCTCAGGGAGCCATACACAACATACACACAAAGGTACGGGTCTCACGACCCAACATACAAGTCATACAATCATACAAGCCAACAGCGGAAGTAATTTGTCTGAGTACAGACAACTAGTAAAATAAAAGAGGCTTGGAAAGCCTGGCTATACTATGTGGTCCTTCACAAGCTCAGGGTCACCACCTGGGTCTTTAGCCTACTCGTTGATGTCAACGTCTACATAGAACCCATCAGAAGGGGTTGCAGCGTCTTCTGTAAAAATGTAGATTATAGCAACATGAGTACAAAGGTACTCAGCAAGTCTTACATCAGATCCTACATACATGCACAGTATCAAGAAGGGTTGGTGAAGTTATTGCAGCAAGCCAGCTTTGACTCTTGGCTAGACTATCCTACGATACTCCAATTTGAAATAGTTTTGCGCACACGAGTCCACTACTCACCACTTCAATACACTACCGAGGATCCACCCCCGTCTTCCTACGGAAGAGCCATCCTCGGCACTCACACTTATCTTGAGGCTTTTAGTAGTTTCCATTTACTTGTCTATGAACTGTATAGGCAACCAAGTAGTCCTTTACCGCGGACGCGGCTATTCGAATAGATCATGTTAACCCTGCAGGGGGTACTTCCTCATACACGCTCTCACCACTTACCGTCGTTTACACGACATGTACTCGGCAACCTTCAAGCGGAAGCCCAACGTGGGTGTCGGCCACGACCTACCTAATCACCTAAGTCTCCAATCCAGGTTTATCGCCTATTCAGGTTCCATCCGCAGGGAGTCCGGCCGAGATTTCCCATACGGCCCCGAACGATGTGAACAGGGTTCCCGAGATACCTAACGGGTATTCGGTACACCCGGCCACGTACCTACCGCATCACAGCCCACCCCTACGGTCAGCGCTGTCCACGGCCTCCAGTAGGCTACAAACACCAGAAACTACTTGCAACTCCTGGACGGAGAACTAGGGTGAATAAGAAGTCGAGAGGGTCCATTGGTTTCGGGCCCAATGCATGGTAGTAGCTGATTCTTAAATCACACATACAGATCTCAGTGCTTAAGGTCGGCTTCAATGAAACAACCCACCATGTACTCCTACATGGCCTCTCATCGATACCTTTACCAAATCGTGTTCACCACACCACTCTCATTATCGACATAATCATTTCACTCTAGCCCATCACCCAGATGAACCAGACCTGACACGACTCTAAGCATAGCAGGCATAGCAAGGTAGGAACAACACATATATATGGCTCAAACAACTCCTACACATGCTAGTGGGTTTCATCTAGTTACTGTGGAAATGACAGGTCATGCAGAGGAAAAGGGTTCAACTACCGCAGCACACAGCAGTTTGAATCGCGTTGTCTTAATGCAGTAAAAGAGAGCAGGAGCGAGAACATGGGATTGTATCGATATGATCAAATGGTTGGTTGCTTGACTGATGGTTCGTTGCACGGATACGGTTCTTCGTTAGGGTAGTCACGGTACTCCTCGGGGACAGATCCTGTCGCAAAGGATAACGATACACAGGCATCACCAAACAATGTGCAACAATATGATGCATGCATGAAACATGGCAATATGAGTGTGTTGGGCTAATGCAACTAAAGCCAGGAGGGTTTGAACAAATTTGAATCAAAGATTCAAATTTTCAAATTCAAATATGGCCTTTTAAAGTGCCTTTTCTTATTCTGATTAAAACATCAATTTAACTTGTTTGATCATGCATGAAAATAGTACAGATGGATAGATTGGATTTTTCTGATCATTTTTCATATATAATTTGTCCAATTTGGAGTTACAGAATAAAAGTTATGAATTTTTGAAGTTTAGTTAATATTCTGGAATTTTCCTGATTTAATTTAATCCAGAAATATCATTTACTGCGTCAGCCTGACGTCACAGTGACATCAGCAGGTCAACAGGGCTGGCTCGGGTCAAACCTGACGTGTGGGGTCCACACGTCAGTGTCACAGGGGCTAATCCCGCGTTGACCCCGGGCTGGTTAGCTTTGACTAAGCCCTGGGGTCCACTTGTCAGCGTCAGTAGGTGGTGGATTAGTGGTTAATCAACTAGGCCACGTCAGCTCGCCGGAGTTCTGGCCGGCGGCGACCAACAGTGCGGCGGCGATAGTGGTTTTGGTCGTTTCGGCCACCAAATGGAACGCGGCGACCACCGGAGTGAAGCTGAGGACGACCCGCGGCTCTTGGCGGAGTCCGTTGGGATCGGGGTGGCCGGAGTTGACGGCGGTGAGCTCGGCTGCGGCCGCCGGGGTTCGGTCGTGCACGGGAGTGGTGCTGGAGCTCGAAGTCGAGCAAAGTGAGGTGCTAGGGATGCTCTACTGGGTTCTG
>NC_057807.1:280517009-280660938 GCF_018294505.1 Triticum aestivum
CCAGAGCAGTAGCAAGCTACCATGGCTCAGCGGTAACACTAGGAGACATTTCCCGGTAAGAGAGGCTACTAAAGATAAACAACTAGATAGTCAGATCCCACACATACCAAGCATTTCAATCATACACACAATATGCTCGATATGTGCAATTACAACGAAGCATCACAACATGACTCTACGACACAAGTACTTTATTTAAGGCTCAGGGAGCCATACACAACATACACACAAAGGTACGGGTCTCACGACCCAACATACAAGTCATACAATCATACAAGCCAACAGCGGAAGTAATTTGTCTGAGTACAGACAACTAGTAAAATAAAAGAGGCTTGGAAAGCCTGGCTATACTATGTGGTCCTTCACAAGCTCAGGGTCACCACCTGGGTCTTTAGCCTACTCGTTGATGTCAACGTCTACATAGAACCCATCAGAAGGGGTTGCAGCGTCTTCTGTAAAAATGTAGATTATAGCAACACGAGTACAAAGGTACTCAGCAAGACTTACATTAGATCCTACATACATGCATAGTATCAAGAAGGGTTGGTGGAGTTATTGCAGCAAGCCAGCTTTGACTCTTGGCTAGACTATCCTACGATACTCCAATTTGAAATAGTTTTGCGCACACGAGTCCACTACTCACCACTTCAATACACTACCGAGGATCCACCCCCCTCTTCCTACGGAAGAGCCATCCTCGGCACTCACACTTATCTTGAGGCTTTTAGTAGTTTCCATTTACTTGTCTATGAACTGTATAGGCAACCAAGTAGTCCTTTACCGCGGACGCGGCTATTCGAATAGATCATGTTAACCCTGCAGGGGGTACTTCTTCATACACGCTCTCACCACTTACCGTCGTCTACACGACATGTACTCGGCAACCTTCAAGCGGAAGCCCAACGTGGGTGTCAGCCACGACCTACCTAATCACCTAAGCTTCCAGTCCAGGTTTATCGCCTATTCAGGTTCCATCCGCAGGGAGTCCGGCCGAGGTTTCCCATACGGCCCCGAACGATGTGAACAGGGTTCCCGAGATACCTAACGGGTATTCGGTACACCCGGCCACGTACCTACCGCATCACAGCCCACCCCTACGGTCAGCGCTGTCCACGGCCTCCAGTAGGCTACAAACACCAGAAACTACTTGCAACTCCTGGACGGAGAACTAGGGTGAATAAGAAGTCGAGAGGGTCCATTGGTTTCGGGCCCAATGCATGGTAGTAGCTGATTCTTAAATCACACATACAGATCTCAGTGCTTAAGGTCGGCTTCAATGAAACAACCCACCATGTACTCCTACATGGCCTCTCATCGATACCTTTACCAAATCGTGTTCACCACACCACTCTCATTATCGACATAATCATTTCACTCTAGCCCATCACCCAGATGAACCAGACCTGACACGACTCTAAGCATAGCAGGCATAGCAAGGTAGGAACAACACATACATATGGCTCAATCAACTCCTACACATGCTAGTGGGTTTCATCTAGTTACTGTGGCAATGACAGGTCATGCAGAGGAAATGGGTTCAACTACCGTAGCACACAGCAGTTTGAATCGCGTTATCTTAATGCAGTAAAAGAGAGCAGGAGCGAGAACATGGGATTGTATCGATATGATCAAATGGTTGGTTGCTTGCCTGATGGTTCGTTGCACGGATACGGTTCTTCGTTAGGGTAGTCACGGTACTCCTCGGGGACAGATCCTGTCGCAAAGGATAACGATACACAGGCATCACCAAACAATGTGCAACAATATGATGCATGCATGAAACATGGCAATATGAGTGTGTTGGGCTAATGCAACTAAAGCCAGGAGGGTTTGAACAAATTTGAATCAAAGATTCAAATTTTCAAATTCAAATATGGCCTTTTAAAGTGCCTTTTCTTATTCTGATTAAAACATCAATTTAACTTGTTTGATCATGCATGAAAATAGTACAGATGGATAGATTGGATTTTTCTGATCATTTTTCATATATAATTTGTCCAATTTGGAGTTACAGAATAAAAGTTATGAATTTTTGAAGTTTAGTTAATATTCTGGAATTTTCCTGATTTAATTTAATCCAGAAATATCATTTACTGCGTCAGCCTGACGTCACAGTGACATCAGCAGGTCAACAGGGCTGGCTCGGGTCAAACCTGACGTGTGGGGTCCACACGTCAGTGTCACAGGGGCTAATCCCGCGTTGACCCCGGGCTGGTTAGCTTTGACTAAGCCCTGGGGTCCACTTGTCAGCGTCAGTAGGTGGTGGATTAGTGGTTAATCAACTAGGCCACGTCAGCTCGCCGGAGTTCTGGCCGGCGGCGACCAACAGTGCGGCGGCGATAGTGGTTTTGGTCGTTTCGGCCACCAAATGGAACGCGGCGACCACCGGAGTGAAGCTGAGGACGACCCGCGGCTCTTGGCGGAGTCCGTTGGGATCGGGGTGGCCGGAGTTGACGGCGGTGAGCT
Source organism: Triticum aestivum (assembly GCF_018294505.1). Lineage (NCBI taxonomy): Eukaryota > Viridiplantae > Streptophyta > Magnoliopsida > Poales > Poaceae > Triticum > Triticum aestivum. The sequence continues at coordinate 280,519,476 of NC_057807.1, forward strand.
CGGCTGCGGCCGCCGGGGTTCGGTCGTGCACGGGAGTGGTGCTGGAGCTCGAAGTCGAGCAAAGTGAGGTGCTAGGGATGCTCTACTGGGTTCTGGGAACGCGTTGGACACGCCGGGGTGACCAAATGGTCACCGGAGCTGCGTCGACGGCGAGCTCGGCGACGGCGGAGGTTCGGCCGTGGTGGAGATGAAGCTACGGTGAGGGAACGAGGGGGAGAAGAGGGGGAAACGGTGGCGTAGTTCACCGCGGTTGCAGTGGGCGTCGAAGCGGGCTCGGGGACGCGCTGGAGACGGCGAATTCGTCGGCGACGGTGGTCGGAGCCCGAAGAGGGGAACGGCGACGTGGCGGCGATGCAGGGCTTCCGGGGACTCGTGGAGCGGTGGGGAGGAAGAGGGAGTTGTGGCGGAGCTTCTGAGCTACTCGGGGGAGCGAGGGGTGGCCGGAGTCAGTGGCTACGGCGAACGGCGGCGACGGTGTGCTTCGGCCGAGAGCGAGAGAGAGCGAGGGAGCAATGGGGGAGAGTGAGCGAGAGCAGGGGGGATCGGGACGGGCTGCGGACGTCGTCCACGCGGCCAGGAGGGCGTCGGCAAGCAGGAGGTGGCCGCGCGGCCGCGCGCGCGCGAGCACGCAGCAGCTTCGGGGCGTGGGGTGGAAGACGACGGGGAGCTACAGTGTTGGGCTGGGTCGGTTGCTGGCTGGGCCGGCCGGTTGGCTGGGCCGCACAGGTAAGTCTTCCCCTTTCTTTTTTCTGTTTTCTGTTTATTTAATATATCTGCAACTTTGTTGAATTAAATAAAATACCTAGGCAACTCCAAAATTCACCAAACTACTCCTGGTCCATAGTTGGATTATTTCCAACATGAAACATTTTAGTTTGAAGATATTTGAGCATTTAAATATTTTATATTATTTTAAATGCCCAAATTCAAATATCTATGATTTAATTCAAAGACCCTAAGATGGCCTAGAAAATTGTGCACCACTTTTGTCAGAGGTTCTGAACCAAGGCTAAAATGATGGACATTTTAGAAGGGCATTTCAGGTTCATTGAAAAATTATTTTAGTAACCCTAGTTGGTTTCAGAGGGGACTGGGGGTTCTGTCATCCCCATTTCAAGTTTCTGATGAAAAAGTAAACATGATGCAACACTCTAATGCATGACTAGCTAGGATGTGACAACTCACCCCCACTCAAAAGAATCTCGTCCCGAGATTTGGGTTCCTCCGAGAAGAAGGCGGGGTATTCAAGTCGAAGACGATCCTCCCTTTCCCAAGTTGCTTCATCTTCAGAATGGTGCGACCATTGAACCTTGAGAAACTTGATATTATGACGTCGCGTGGTACGCTCGGCTTGATCGAGGATACGAATGGGGTACTCCCGATATGTAAGATTATCTTGGAGATCAAGCGTTTCGTGGTCCACTTCATGGATAGGATCCGAGAAGCAACGCCTGAGTTGAGAAACGTGGAAGACATCGTGAACTCTGGAGAGGTGCGGAGGTAGTTCCAATTGGTAGGCAACTTCTCCTCGTTTGGCAAGAATGCGAAAAGGTCCAATGTAACGAGGAGCCAATTTGCCTTTGATACCGAAACGATGGGTTCCTTTCAGAGGGGTGACCCGAAGATAAGCCTTCTCGTCAACCTCGAAAGTCATAGCCTTATGTTTTCGGTCATATTGACTCTTTTGACGAGATTGGGCTGTTTTCAACTTTTCACGAACGATACGAACTTGTTCTTCTGCTTCCTGAATCATATCCGGGCCAAAGAATTGTCTTTCCCCGGTCTCTGACCAGTTAAGGGGTGTTCGACATCGTCGTCCATAGAGAACTTCAAAAGGGGCTTTACCCAAGCTAGATTGATAGCTGTTGTTGTAAGCGAATTCGGCAAATGGAAGGCACTTCTCCCAGTCCATTCTGAAAGAGATAACGGAGGCTCGAAGCATGTCTTCTAGAATCTGATTGACGCGTTCCACTTGACCACTTGACTGAGGGTGGAAAGCGGTGCTAAAGGAGAGACGGGTTCCCATAGCATTTTGGAAACTTTCCCAAAATCGAGAGGTGAAAAGACTTCCTCGATCCGAATTGATTTCCAAAGGAACACCATGGAGAGACACTATTCGGGAGATGTACAGATCTGCCAGCTGACTAGCGGTTATACTCTCACGAACGGGTAAGAAATGAGCTACCTTGGAAAGACGATCGATAACGACGAAAATAGCATTATTCCCTCTTTTGGTCCTGGGAAAACCGGTAATGAAATCCATACCAATTTTATCCCATTTCCATTCAGGAATAGCTAAGGGTTGAAGGGTGCCAGCAGGCCGTTGATGCTCTGCTTTTACACGACGACAGACGTCGCAATTAGCAATATACTGAGCGATTTCTCTCTTCATCCTAGTCCACCAGAACCTCTGGCGTAGGTCCTGATACATCTTAGTACTACCGGGATGAATGGTGAGAGGAGATTCATGAACTTCCTTAAGGATCAATCGCCTCAGGTTGCGTACCTTGGGAACCACTAGTCGATCCCCGAAGTATACGACTCCTTGATCATTAATGGAGAAACAATTCGCAATTCCTTTTTGAATGTTTCTCCTGATGCGGGAGATTCCCGGATCTACCTTCTGTGCTTTGATAATTTGATCCGTAAGGGTAGGTTTTGCCACCAAGGTGGAGAGAAAACCTTGAGGTACAATGTGAAGGTTAAGCTTCCGAAATTCCTCATGGAGAAGCGGTTGACTTTGTTGTAACATCAGATTGTTACAATAAGATTTACGACTTAGCGCATCAGCCATGACGTTGGCTTTCCCCGGGGTATAGGTTATCCCTAAGTCGAAGTCTGTGATCAATTCAACCCAACGTCTTTGCCTGAGATTCAGATCCGGTTGGGTGAAGATGTACTTCAGACTTTGGTGATCAGTAAATATTTCGCAACGATTACCGAGGAGGTAATGTCGCCAGGTCTTAAGTGCATAGACTATGGCTGCAAGTTCTAAATCATGAGTAGGATAATTCTCCTCATGTGGGTGCAATTGCCGTGAAGCGTAAGCAATTACGTGTCGATCTTGCATAAGAATGCAACCTAGTCCTTGTCGCGAGGCGTCGCAGTAGATAACAAAGTCCTTGGAGAAGTCTGGCGGTACCAGCACGGGAGCAGAAGTCAGGCGTCTTTTCAGTTCCTGAAAACTGTGCTCACATTGTGGAGTCCATTCGAACTTCTTATCTTTCTTGAGGAGTTCGGTTAGAGGTTTAGCAACTTTTGAGAAGTTCTCGACAAAGCGGCGACAATAGCTCGCTAAGCCTAGAAAACTCCGAACTTGCTTGACCGATTCGGGTGGAGTCCAATCAAGGACGGCTTGAACTCGCTCAGGGTTAACCGCAATACCTTTACCAGATATTACATGGCCCAGATAGGTCACTTCTGGCAACCAGAATTCACATTTTGAAAATTTGGCATAAAGGCGATGCTCACGAAGTTTCTGCAACACTAGTCTTAGATGTTCGGCATGTTCTTCCTCGTTCTTGGAGTAGATGAGTATATCATCGAGATAAACTACGACGAATTTATCCAAATACTCCATGAAGATTGAGTTCATTAACCGAGAAAAGGTGGCTGGAGCGTTGGTTAAACCGAAGGACATGACGGTGTACTCGTATTGGCCATAACGAGTAACAAAGGCCGTTTTAGGAATGTCCCCGTTTCTGATTTTGATTTGATGGTAGCCCAACCTCAAATCCATCTTAGAGAAGACTGAGGATCCAGCGAGCTGATCATACAGGTCGTTGATCCTGGGAAGTGGATATTTGTTCTTGATCGTGACCAAATTGACAGGTCGGTAATCTACAACCATCCGGTCCGTACCATCCTTCTTCTTGACGAATAGGACGGGGCAAGCCCACGGAGATGAACTAGGGCGGATGAAACCCTTTTTCAAGGACTCATCGAGTTGTTTCTTAAGCTCGGCTAGCTCTAGGGGTGCCATCTTGTAGGGTCTTCTAGCAATCGGAATGGTTCCGGGGATGAGGTCGATTACAAACTCAACATCCCTGTCAGGTGGAACACCTGGCAATTCCTCTGGAAAGACATCCGGGAAGTCACGGACTACCGGAACGTCCTCAAGGTCTGGCAACGGGCTGGCGTTAAGAGAATATAATTGTCGCTTGGTTATTCGGGTCAAGACATTGACTATCTTGCCCGAAGGGTGGGTGAGTTGAACAGTCCTAGAGAAGCAATCAATTTTGGCATGATGAGCTGACATCCAGTCCATACCCAAAATGATATTAATATCTGAAGATTTAAGGGCTATCAAAGACGCAAGGAAAACAAGTCTATCGACTTGGATCTCATTTCCATAACTTACCCTAGAGGTCTGCCATCTAGACCCAGGGGTAGAGATTTCCATAGTGGACGGCAGATCACAGAATGCAACGTTATGCAAACGAGCATAATTTTCAGATATAAAGGAATGAGAGGCTCCTGTATCGAAAAGAACAGATGCCGGGTGGCAATTAACAAGAAGCGTACCGAGAACGACGTTGGGATCTTCTTGAGCTTCTTCGGCAGAGACACAGTTGACATGGCCACGTGAAGCGGTGACCGGTTTAGCATGAAACACTTTTCCTGTCGGCTTGCCACGGCCAACAGCTTTAGCAGATTGATTGGGGTTGGTCTGGGGACACTCACGCATATAGTGACCAGATTCCCCACACTTGAAACAAGTCACGGAACTGGTACGTGGAGGAGCATTATTGGTTGGACCCCCATAGGGCTTAGCTGGAGCAGACTGTTGAGCGGGGCGAGGCGCCTGGAAAGATGGCCTCGGTGTGAACCTGGGTGGCAGGGCGGTGTTGGGTACCCACACGCGGCGCTTCTGAGGACCAGCACCGGATGAGGAACCCATGTCACGGCCATGCTTGCGTGTTGCGTCATAATCAGTCTGACCAGTTTCAGCACTGATGGCTTTGTTGACAAGTTTCGAGAAGGATGTGCACTCATGCAGACGGAGGTCGCGGCGAAGCTCAGGACTAAGGCCCTTGCGGAACCTTGCTTGCTTCTTGGCGTCAGTAGAAACTTCCTCGGTTGCATATCGGGCGAGATTACCAAACTCTCTGCTATAGACATCCACAGAAAGTCGGCCTTGGGTGAAATTGCAAAATTCTTCACGCTTGCGGTCCATGAGACCCTCCGGAATGTGATGTTCACGGAAAGCGTCGCTGAATTCAGCCCAAGTTGTGACATGGCCTGCTGGGCGCATAGCTCCATAATTCTCCCACCATAGACTGGCGGGGCCTTCAAGGTGATATGCAGCAAAGGTGACCTTGTCAGCCTCCGCTACCAGCGCGGAACGCAGTTTGTGAGAGATACTGCGAAGCCAGTCATCAGCGTCGAGAGGCTCGACGGAGTGGTGGAACGTGGGTGGATGCAATTTGATAAAATCGCTGAGTGACACCACGTTAGCCCTCTGATGGTGTGCTGTATTCTGTTCAATACGCTCCAGCAAACGGTTTGTCTCCCGCTTGTTTCTCTCAGCTTCCATCATAACCTCGGCTAGTGAAGGAGGTTGAGGCAGATGTTCATTTCTGGCTTCACTGCCTTCGGCCTGCTCTTGGGAAGCAGGGTTAGCGCGCGTGTTGACCATCCTAGGTAAACAAGACAATGATTTAGTCAGAATGATAAAATTCCGACATAGGATGTAGAATGTAAGGAATAACTCGAAATGCAAGATGATCATCCGTATGACATGGTAGATACAGAAACTGCTTCTTTATTCCATCGTCATACACACCATACAGGTTTAGTACAAGACCAAGCAAAGTACTAAAACGGTGAAAAGAGGATTACATCTCATCGGAGGCATCTCAAGCTCCTATACATTATTTTTCTACATCTCCGGAAAGAGTACAAACTAGGTCATATCCCACGAGTCACGCGGGACGATAGACGACATAGCTAGTGCGAACTAGTGATACTACTACTAACTCAGACCGATCCGTAGTAGTCTTCGTAGAAGTCACCTCCATAGCCTGGAAGTTCAACATGATCATCCGGAAACAGACGGTCTCGCGGAGCTTGTAGACCATAGGGGCTAGGATGAGGTCTTGGACCAACAGACGGTGGCCTGCGGGGACCGCGAGGTGGGGTGATGCCTCCTACATCACGCCAAACCATCACGTCTGGCAGAGCAGATCTCACTGGGTAGAGATCGCGCATATCTGAAAATCCAGCTTGCACCGCCGGTGCGAACCGAGTCAAGGTGGCCCAGTGGTCAGCACGGGTATTGAAGAGCTCTAACCTTAAGGCCCGATTTTCACGGTCCTTATCCTCGAGCATCTCAGCAGTGGTGCGAGTCCGTGAATCCTCCTGGGTGGAGTCAGCATAGATAGCCTGGAGATACCCTTGTGCTCCCGGAAGTGATCCTGGCATATACCGGAAATCAGAGTCCCGAAATAGACCAGATCTGACTCGCATAATGGTCATCATAGAGTAGGCGGCATCCTGCACAGCCATCTCAATAGTAACCCCGAGTCCATAGGAGCAGTGAAGAGGCTCAGTGGATCCAGGATAAGATGGAAATATCCTGACAGTGCAGAGATACTGGCTTTGATTAAAGTCTCGGAATTGCTCTTCGACCGTGTACTCAGGATACCAGCGGTATCCAGCCTCAGTCATTACCCTGACCAACTTAGCAGTATGGCCGGGTACATCTAGGCATCGAGTCAGGCGAACCACTTGATTGAGGTCGCGAGTGGCCATCTGACAGCACAATTATAATGCAAAGGCATTAGAATTTCTAGCAAAATTTCGGCAGCATAACAGCTGTAAATGCTCAAAAAGGGTATTGAGACATTTGACAAAGGATTTCGTACACACTCAACATCATCATATCAAGTCTTGAAACCATTCCTACCACAAAATGTGGTAGTAGAACTGAACTAGGCTTGTAACCATCAAACTTATAAGGTACTACTGATTAGTAACACGTGATCCTGATAGAGAGAACAGATCCTAATTCCTTAACCCCCGGTGGAAGAATGGACTGACTCAGATCAGAATGTCACAAGGTATAAGGAGTAAAAAGAGCCTTACGTTCCAACCCACAAACAATTCCCCTACATATAACTAAGAATTTCTAGACTCAACATCGACCAGTTTGGCTTGGAGAACCTACAGGCAGTCCGGCTCTGATGCCAACGCTGTCAGGACCCCGACTCGATGTCACATCGATCTAGCTGGTAACACCTCATATCACTTTGCGGCCTCACGCACGGTATCCCCACGGGTGTCGTCTTACCTCTTCCCGGGACCGTTTGCGCCTTTTGGCTCACGTATATGATAGTGTCGCTAGCATCCATATGATAAAGAGCCCGGGCTGACATGACTAGTCGTAAACCCAAAGTGGCACAGACTTACAGGGACAGGCATCCATGACCCAGCTTCGAACGTGTCGGTCATCAGCAAGTGGGTCCGGGCTGTAGCACTGGGCTAGCAGGACTCCGGTAAACCGGGCTGTAGCGGGCTAACAGGACTCCGGTACTCAAAGCGTGACATTTCCCCGAAGGGACAGACACAGGAACGAAGAAGGACACATGCCGGCCAGCCTAAGTGTCCCAGAGCAGTAGCAAGCTACCATGGCTCAGCGGTAACACTAGGAGACATTTCCCGGTAAGAGAGGCTACTAAAGATAAACAACTAGATAGTCAGATCCCACACATACCAAGCATTTCAATCATACACACAATATGCTCGATATGTGCAATTACAACGAAGCATCACAACATGACTCTACGACACAAGTACTTTATTTAAGGCTCAGGGAGCCATACACAACATACACACAAAGGTACGGGTCTCACGACCCAACATACAAGTCATACAATCATACAAGCCAACAGCGGAAGTAATTTGTCTGAGTACAGACAACTAGTAAAATAAAAGAGGCTTGGAAAGCCTGGCTATACTATGTGGTCCTTCACAAGCTCAGGGTCACCACCTGGGTCTTTAGCCTACTCGTTGATGTCAACGTCTACATAGAACCCATCAGAAGGGGTTGCAGTGTCTTCTGTAAAAATGTAGATTATAGCAACATGAGTACAAAGGTACTCAGCAAGACTTACATCAGATCCTACATACATGCATAGTATCAAGAAGGGTTGGTGGAGTTATTGCAGCAAGCCAGCTTTGACTCTTGGCTAGACTATCCTACGATACTCCAATTTGAAATAGTTTTGCGCACACGAGTCCACTACTCACCACTTCAATACACTACCGAGGATCCACCCCCGTCTTCCTACGGAAGAGCCATCCTCGGCACTCACACTTATCTTGAGGCTTTTAGTAGTTTCCATTTACTTGTCTATGAACTGTATAGGCAACCAAGTAGTCCTTTACCGCGGACGCGGCTATTCGAATAGATCATGTTAACCCTGCAGGGGGTACTTCTTCATACACGCTCTCACCACTTACCGTCGTCTACACGACATGTACTCGGCAACCTTCAAGCGGAAGCCCAACGTGGGTGTCGGCCACGACCTACCTAATCACCTAAGCTTCCAGTCCAGGTTTATCGCCTATTCAGGTTCCATCCGCAGGGAGTCCGGCCGAGGTTTCCCATACGGCCCCGAACGATGTGAACAGGGTTCCCGAGATACCTAACGGGTATTCGGTACACCCGGCCACGTACCTACCGCATCACAGCCCACCCCTACGGTCAGCGCTGTCCACGGCCTCCAGTAGGCTACAAACACCAGAAACTACTTGCAGCTCCTGGACGGAGAACTAGGGTGAATAAGAAGTCGAGAGGGTCCATTGGTTTCGGGCCCAATGCATGGTAGTAGCTGATTCTTAAATCACACATACAGATCTCAGTGCTTAAGGTCGGCTTCAATGAAACAACCCACCATGTACTCCTACATGGCCTCTCATCGATACCTTTACCAAATCGTGTTCACCACACCACTCTCGTTACCGACACAATCATTTCACTCTAGCCCATCACCCAGATGAACCAGACCTGACACGACTCTAAGCATAGCAGGCATAGCAAGGTAGGAACAACACATACATATGGCTCAATCAACTCCTACACATGCTAGTGGGTTTCATCTAGTTACTGTGGCAATGACAGGTCATGCAGAGGAAATGGGTTCAACTACCGTAGCACACAGCAGTTTGAATCGCGTTATCTTAATGCAGTAAAAGAGAGCAGGAGCGAGAACATGGGATTGTATCGATATGATCAAATGGTTGGTTGCTTGCCTGATGGTTCGTTGCACGGATACGGTTCTTCGTTAGGGTAGTCACGGTACTCCTCGGGGACAGATCCTGTCGCAAAGGATAACGATACACAGGCATCACCAAACAATGTGCAACAATATGATGCATGCATGAAACATGGCAATATGAGTGTGTTGGGCTAATGCAACTAAAGCCAGGAGGGTTTGAACAAATTTGAATCAAAGATTCAAATTTTCAAATTCAAATATGGCCTTTTAAAGTGCCTTTTCTTATTCTGATTAAAACATCAATTTAACTTGTTTGATCATGCATGAAAATAGTACAGATGGATAGATTGGATTTTTCTGATCATTTTTCATATATAATTTGTCCAATTTGGAGTTACAGAATAAAAGTTATGAATTTTTGAAGTTTAGTTAATATTCTGGAATTTTCCTGATTTAATTTAATCCAGAAATATCATTTACTGCGTCAGCCTGACGTCACAGTGACATCAGCAGGTCAACAGGGCTGGCTCGGGTCAAACCTGACGTGTGGGGTCCACACGTCAGTGTCACAGGGGCTAATCCCGCGTTGACCCCGGGCTGGTTAGCTTTGACTAAGCCCTGGGGTCCACTTGTCAGCGTCAGTAGGTGGTGGATTAGTGGTTAATCAACTAGGCCACGTCAGCTCGCCGGAGTTCTGGCCGGCGGCGACCAACAGTGCGGCGGCGATAGTGGTTTTGGTCGTTTCGGCCACCAAATGGAACGCGGCGACCACCGGAGTGAAGCTGAGGACGACCCGCGGCTCTTGGCGGAGTCCGTTGGGATCGGGGTGGCCGGAGTTGACGGCGGTGAGCTCGGCTGCGGCCGCCGGGGTTCGGTCGTGCACGGGAGTGGTGCTGGAGCTCGAAGTCGAGCAAAGTGAGGTGCTAGGGATGCTCTACTGGGTTCTGGGAACGCGTTGGACTCGCCGGGGTGACCAAATGGTCACCGGAGCTGCGTCGACGGCGAGCTCGGCGACGGCGGAGGTTCGGCCGTGGTGGAGATGAAGCTACGGTGAGGGAACGAGGGGGAGAAGAGGGGGAAACGGTGGCGTAGCTCACCGCGGTTGCAGTGGGCGTCGAAGCGGGCTCGGGGACGCGCTGGAGACGGCGAATTCGTCGGCGACGGTGGTCGGAGCCCGAAGAGGGGAACGGCGACGTGGCGGCGATGCAGGGCTTCCGGGGACTCGTGGAGCGGTGGGGAGGAAGAGGGAGTTGTGGCGGAGCTTCTGAGCTACTCGGGGGAGCGAGGGGTGGCCGGAGTCAGTGGCTACGGCGAACGGCGGCGACGGTGTGCTTCGGCCGAGAGCGAGAGAGAGCGAGGGAGAAACGGGGGAGAGTGAGCGAGAGCAGGGGGGATCGGGACGGGCTGCGGACGTCGTCCACGCGGCCAGGAGGGCGTCGGCAAGCAGGAGGTGGTCGCGCGGCCGCGCGCGCGCGAGCACGCAGCAGCTTCGGGGCGTGGGGAGGAAGACGACGGGGAGCTACAGTGTTGGGCTGGGTCGGTTGCTGGCTGGGCCGGCCGGCTGGCTGGGCCGCACAGGTAAGTCTTCCCCTTTCTTTTTTCTGTTTTCTGTTTATTTAATATATCTGCAACTTTGTTGAATTAAATAAAATACCTAGGCAACTCCAAAATTCACCAAACTACTCCTGGTCCATAGTTGGATTATTTCCAACATGAAACATTTTAGTTTGAAGATATTTGAGCATTTAAATATTTTATATTATTTTAAATGCCCAAATTCAAATATCTATGATTTAATTCAAAGACCCTAAGATGGCCTAGAAAATTGTGCACCACTTTTGTCAGAGGTTCTGAACCAAGGCTAAAATGATGGACATTTTAGAAGGGCATTTCAGGTTCATTGAAAAATTATTTTAGTAACCCTAGTTGGTTTCAGAGGGGACTGGGGGTTCTGTCATCCCCATTTCAAGTTTCTGATGAAAAAGTAAACATGATGCAACACTCTAATGCATGACTAGCTAGGATGTGACAACTCGTCTATGAGGAAAGATTCTTGCAGGAATTCTCTATGCTCCAATGTAGATGTAAGTACCTCTTGTATATCACTATATTTTTACATCAGCATGTATTTTGTTAATCGATGTGAATCCAACCTTTATCTGATCTAAATTTAGTTGTAGCAAAATGTATGATTAAAGGCCACAATGTTGATTTTTGTAAGGAAAACTGCCTGGTAGTTTTGCATCCTGAGCTGCATGAGTGTACTATCTCATATCGGTGGGTTTGAATACTTTGGTTCTGCAGTGGGTTTTTCAGTGTTTTTTACTGTGTTGTCCTGTCATATCCCTAGCTCTTATATCATACTCCCTCCGTCCGGATTACATGTCGCAGAAATGGATAAAACTGGATGTATCTAGAACTGAAATACGCCTAGACCCATCCATTTATTTCCGGATGGAGGGAATACATGTCAATATGTCATGCCTTTCTATTCTTCAGTACCTACTCCATCTCTGATGTAGCATGTTTTATAACTGAATCACCATTCTTCTATATAAGGCATGCAAGGGGAAGACGGCTATGTTAGAATCAGAAGGGTTACAAACCAGGTCTTTGCAAAAGATCCAAATGCCAGGAGATAATAAACCAACTCCATTTTTCATAGATACTGCTCCAGCACAGAGAAACCCAACTCCCACTGATAATAAGCAGATTCTAGTGGCCAAAGAACTAGTCCGCTCCAGTCCAGCAAAAGAATGTCAACTCCATTCTAAGAAGCGTGTGCGTACCCTCGCATCATGAAATTTTATAGCATTATGATCATATTTTCTACATGTTTCTTACCCATCTCTCTTTTAGAAAGTAAGGTTAAACGATAGAAGACTTCCTCCATTGGGATCGTATTCGAGGAAAATATCTTGCGGGAATTCTCTGTGCTCCAATGCTGATGTAAGTACCTGTTGTATATCACCATATTTTTACATCAGTATGTATTTTGTTAATCGGCATGAATCTAACCTTTATCTGATCTAATATTAGTTGTAGCAAAATGTTGAAGGCGCCAATGTTGATTTTTGTAAGGAAAACTGCTGGTAGTTTTGCATACTGAGCTGCATGAGTGTACTATCTCATATCACACACATTACTGAATTGTAGTGCTTCTCTGGTTACCCATTCATTCATTGTGTCAATGTTGCTTTCGTATTACCTTACCTGGCTGATGATAGCTGTGCCATATTGTGTTAATTTGGTGTAGGCTAGTTTCCCAAACGTTCGTTGTGTCAATGTTGCTTTCCTATTATCTAACTTGGCCAATGATAGCAATGCTAGTGTGTTAATTTTGTGCAGGCTGCTGAAGATAAGAAGATAAACTCTGAAAACAGCAAGGCAACCCCATTGTTTCTTTCCAGTAAATCTAGGCCAGGTAATATGGCAATAACTGATGATTAATCTGTTTGGTTCCCGTCCTAATTTATGTTATGATGCAGTGGTTGAGACACTCTCCACTATCAATAATACAAGCCTGCCAAAATCACCATCTGAATCTGTTCAGTATCCTCTGTCTCGAATGCAACGGAATAAATGTATGTTTGTGAACCAATTAATGGCTGAAGCAATGATGGAAATGGTGGATGAATCAGAGGTGCAGAGTCATGCGACACAACAACTGATCAATGTTTTTAGAGACAGTGTAGCAAAGCAGCAAGAACCTGCCCACATGCTTATGGGCGTCATCTGTGCTGAGGTTGCAGATTGTGACGTTGTAGATGGTTAGGTTCTGCTCATTTATTTGCACTGGTATCAATCTTTGATTGCCCAGTGCATGTAATTTCCTGTAATATATGCTGGATGTGCAACGTTATTCCCTCTATGCCGTACCTTTGCTTGATCGGTTTTGGCCCTGTGCATAATTGCTTGTCGTAATGGGCTCAAATTATCTAATTTGGCCTAAAGACATGTACGAACTTTAGTGGGCCGATTAAGTTAATGGGCCGTTACTAGGCCGAAAGTTAATGGTCGGCCCTCTTACCTCCCGGGTCGTTAACATACCGACATCGAAGCGGGCAACAGGTGGGCCCAATTTATTTCACGGGCCGTTAACAGGCCGTTACTAAGTTTGGGCTACATATGGCCCAACTATACTCTAGGCCTTTAGCAGGCCGAAAGATACAGCGGGCTTGTACTGGACCATGAAGAGCATGGGCCGCTAAGAGGCCGAAAGTCAGGTCATATTGTAAATGGCCCAACTGTGTTGTGGGCCTTTAGCAGGCCGAAAGAGAAACCGGGCTGGTATTGGCCCATGAAGGGCATGGGCCGTTAAAAGGCCAAAACTAAGGTCCGACTACAAATGACCCAACTCATTTATGGTCTGTTAACAGGCCGAAAGGCACACAGGGCCAGGAATTGGCCCAACACTTAAATGGGTCGCTAAAAGGCAAAACTTAGGTCCGACTACAAATGGCCCAACTGATTTATGGGTCGTCACCAGGCTGAAAGTGACACCGGGCTGGAAATTGGACCAACACTTAAATGGGCCGCTAAAAGGCCGAAACTCAGGTCCGACTACAAATGGCCCATCAGATTTATGGGCCATCAACAGGTTGAAAGACACACCGGGCCGGAAATTAGCCCAACATTTAAATGGGTCGCTAAAAGGCCAAAAGATGTAAATCCTGAAAATTGGCCCATCCATTGAATGGGTCGTTATCAGGCCAAAATCTCATCGGGCCGATATTGAGCCCAAATATATAGCGGGCTGTTAACAGGCTCGAACTGACGATGGGCTGCAATGGTGTCAAATCTTTAACGGGCCGTTGACGGGCCGAATTGGCACATCTCGTATGGGCCGTGGGCTTAAATGGACCTGACACAAGTAGGCCTTATATGGGCCGGCCTGCTAATTTTTACTGGGCCGACCTTTTTTACCGGAATGGGCCACTGTTGGGCCATGCTACGTGTCAACCTATCATAGGCACCTCCTGTCCAATGAGTGGATGACATCTGGCCCAACGGTGAGGTGATACGTCTCCAACGTATCTATAATTTTTGATTGTTCCATGCTATTATATTACCTGTTTTGGATGTTTATGGGCTTTATTTTACACATTTATATCATTTTTGGGACTAACCTACTAATCGGAGGCCCAACCCGTATTGCTATTTTTTTGCCTGTTTCAGTATTTCGAAGAAAAGGAATATCAAACGGAGTCCAAACGGAATGAAACCTTCGGGAGCGTGATTTTTGGAACGAACGTGATCCAGAGGACTTGGAGTGCAAGTCAAGAAGCAGCCGTAGCTTCCATGAGAGGGTAGGGCGCGCTCCCCCTATAGGGTGCGCCCCCCTGTCTCATGGGCCCCTCGGGCATCCACCGACGTACTTCTACCTCCTATATAATCCTACGTACCCCAAAAACATCCAGGGAGCAACCGAAACACAATTTCCACCATCGTAACCTTCTGTATCCGCGAGAGCCCATCTTGGAGCCATCGCCGGCGTTCTGCCGGAGGGGGAATCCACCATGGAGGGCTTCTACATCAACACCATAGCCCTTCCGATGAGTTGTGAGTAGTTTACCACAGATTTTTGGGTCCATCGTTATCAGCTAGTTGGCTTCTTCTCTCTTTTTGGATCTCAATACAATGTTCTCCCCCTCTCTTGTGGAGATCTATTCGATGTAATCTCTTTGTGCGGTGTGTTTGTCGAGATCCGATGAATAGTGGGTTTATGATCAGATTTATCTATGGATAATAAATGAATCTTCTCTGAATTCTTTTATGTGATTGACTTCTCTTTTCAAGTCTCTTCGAATTATCGGTTTAGTTTGGCCTACTAGATTGATCTTTCTTGCCATGGGAGAAGTGCTTAGCTTTGGGTTCAATCTTGCGGTGTTCTTACCCAATGACAGAAAGGGTTGCAAGACACATAATGTATTGTTGGCATCGAGGATAAAAAGATGGGGTTTATATCATATTGCTTGAGTTTATCCCTCTACATCATGTCATCTTGCTTAATGTGTTACTCTGTTCTTATGAACTTAATACTCTAGATGCATGCTGGATAGCGGTCGATGTGTGGAGTAATAGTAGTAGATGCAGGCAGGAGTCGGTCTACTTGTTGCGGACGTGATGCCTATATACATGATCATGCCTAGATAACATCATAATTATTCGTTTTCTATCAATTGCTCGACAGTAATTTGTCCACCCACCGTAATACTTATGCTCATGAGGGAAGCCACTAGTGAAACCTATGGCCCCCGGATCTATCTCTTATCATATTTGCTTCCAATCTACTTTTATTTGCATCTTTATTTTCTGCATCTATATTATAAAATACCAAAAAATATATTTATCTTATCATATTATCTCTATCAGATCTCACTTTCGCAAGTGGCCGTGAAGGGATTGACAACCCCTTTGTCGCGTTGGTTGCGAGTTCTTTGTTTGTTTGTGTAGGTTCGTAGGACTTGTTGAGAAGCCTCCTACTGGATTGATACCTTGGTTCTCAAAAACTGAGGGAAATACTTATGCTACTGTGCTGCATCACCCTTTCCTCTTCAAGGAAAACCAACACAAGCTCAAGACGTAGCAAGAAGGATTTCTGGCGCCATTGCCGGGGAGGTCTTCTCTCAAGTCAAGACATACCAAGTACCCATCACAAACTCATCTCCCTCGCCTTTACATTATTTGCCATTTGCCTCTCGTTTTCCTCTCCCCCACTTCACCCTTGCCGTTTTATTCGCCTTCTCTTTCCCAATCTCTTCTCTCTTTTGCTTGCCCTTTCGTTTGCTCGTTTGGTTGGAATAGATGCTTATTTATTGCTAAACAGAGAACCTAAGATCTATGGATCCTCATCCGCTTGCTAATCTTTTTAAGAGATCCAATTATGATGAACCAATTGCTAGTGAGTTTTGCGCACTAGATTATCTTTATGAAGCTTTGCTAAAAATTTGTGAATCTGAAAATTATGATGATGTTTATGAAGAGATTCACGATAACTCCTTGAATAAAAAGCATGATTGCAATGATTTTTCCTGTAAATTCTCTTGATGTCAATTGTGCTAATAATATGCAAAACCCTAAGCTTGGGGGTGCTAGTTTTGCTATGTGTACTACTTGTTTCAATGATCATGATTGGGGTGATTCTTCTTATAACCTTGAAAATTTATTTAAGTCCCATGATGAATATGAGATTGATAATAGTGTTTGCAACAATATTGAAAGTGGGTTTGAAAGAGTGTCAACTTTGGATCCCACATATTTGGAGTATGTTCAATCTTATGATATTTTTTATGAAAGTGGGTTTGGAAAGGTCATGACTTTAGTTAATGTTAATCCCACTATCTTGGAAGAGTGTCAACTTTGCGTGCATGTGGATCATGTTGAGAATATGTTTTGTGATAGCTATTTTGTTTAATTTTCCTATGATCCTACATGTAATTATTATGAGAGAGGAAAATATGGTCATAAATTTTTTATCTTATTAAATTACCTCTCGTCATGTTGAGATTGCTATCGTCTCTTTCTTCTTCCTCGCATATGCTAGTTTTTGCTTGCCTTGCAAATTTGGTTGCTTATAATATGCCTATGCATAGGAAGTATGTTAGACTTAGATGTGTTTGTCACGTGTTTCATGATGCTCTCTTTGTGCTTCAGTTCTTGTCTTTCATGCGAGCATCATTAAAATTATCAATGCCTAGCTAGGGGCGTTAAACGATAGCTCTTGTTGGGAGGCAACCCAATATTTTCCCTTGCTGTTATTCAATAAATTTTGTTTCTACTTTATGTTTAGATGTGTTTTCATGTTTTATTTAGTGTTTGTGCCAAGTAGAACCTATAGGATAACCTATGATATGAGTTGATTTGATTCTGCTGAAAAACAGAAACTTCATGCTCACGAGAAAAAAATCAATAAATCACAGGAACGATCTTTTGCGTTGATTTTTTTTCTGCTGTTCAATAAACAAATTGTTTAGTACTTCCTATTTTTGTAGGATTTTTAGAGTTCCAGAAGTTTGTGTTAGTTAAAGATTTCTACAGACTGTTCTGTTTTTGACAGATTCTGTTTTTCGTGTGTTGTTTGCTTATTTTGATGCATCTATGGCTAGTATGTAAGGGTATGAACCATAGAGAACTTGGAATACAGTAGGTTTAACACCAAAATAAATAAAGAATGAGTTCATTGTAGTACCTTATGTGGTGGTTTTGTTTTCTTTCACTAACGGAGCTTATAAGATTTCCTATTGAGTTTTGTGTTGTGAAGTTTTCAAGTTTTGGGTAAAGCTTTTATGGATTATGGAATAAGGAGTGGCAAGAGCCTAAGCTTGGGGATGCCAAAGGCACCCCAAGATATTCAAGGATAGCCAAAATCCTAAGCTTGGGGATGCCCCGGGAAGGCATCCCCTCTTTCGTCTTTGTTCATTGGTAACTTTACTTGGAGCTATATTATTATTCGCCACATGATATGTGTTTTGCTTGGAGTTTCGTGTATTATATTAGTCTTTGCTTTTTAGTTTATCACAACCATCCTTTCTGTACACACCTTTTGGGAGAAGCCTATTTTATTAGAATTTGCTAGAAAACTCTATGTGCTTCACTTATATCTTTTTGAGCTTGGTAGTTTTTGCTCTAGTGCTTCACTTATACCTTTTAGAGCACGGTGGTGATTTATTTTGTAGAAATTGCTAGTCACTCATGCTTCATTTATATCTTTTTGAGAGTCTTTTAGAACAGCATAGTATTTGCTATGGTTTTAATTTGGCCCTATATTGGTAGGCATCCAAGTTGGGTATAATAAAAACTATCATAGGAAGTGAATTGGATGCTATGATCAATTTGATACTTGATCATTGTTTTGAGATATGGAGGTAGTGATATTAAAGTCATGCTAGTTGGGTGATTATGAATTTAAAGAATGCTTGTGTTGAAGTTAGCAAGTCCCGTAGCATGCACGTATGGTTAAAGATGTGTAACAAATTTGAAACATGAAGTGTACCTGGCTTGTGCATCCTTATGAGTGGCGGTCGGGGACGAGCGATGGTCTTTTCCTACCAATCTATCCCCCTAGGAGCATGCGCGTAGTACTTGATTTTTGACGACTTCTAAATTTTTGCAATAAGTATATGAGTTCTTTTGACTAATGTTGAGTCCATGGATTATACACACTTTTACCTTTCCACCATTGCTAGCCTCTTCGGTACCGTGCATTGCCCTTTCTCACCTTGAGAGTTGGTGCAAACTTCGCCAGTCCATCAGAACCCCGTGATACGATATGCTCTATCACACATAAACCTCCTTATATCTTCCTCAAAACAGCCACCATACCTACCTATTATGGCATTTCCATAGCCATTACGATATATATTGCCATGCGACTTTCCACCGTTCCGTTTATCATCACCATGACATACATTACTTTTTTCATATTGCCATTGCATGATCATGTAGTTAACATCGTATTTGTGGCAAGGCCACCATGCATTATTTTTCATATATGTCACTCTTGATTCATTGCACCATCCCGGTACATCGTCGGAGGCATTCATATAGAGTCATATCTTATTCTAGTTTCGAGTTGTAATTCATATGTTGTAATCAATAGAAGTGTGATGATCATCATTATTAGAGCATTACCCAAAGAAAAAAAAGAAAAAAAGAAAGGCCAAAAAAAGAAAGGCCCAAAAAAAGAAGAAAAAGAAAAAAAAGAAAGAAATAAAAAAAAGAAAAGGAAAAAAGGGGCAATGCTACTATCTCTTTTTCCACACTTGTGCTTCAAAGTAGCACTTTGTTCTTTATGTAGTGAGTCTCATATTTTGTGTTTCAAAGTTGCACCATGTTTTTCATGTAGAGAGTCTCATAAGTTGTGTTTTTCATACTAGTGGGAATTTTTCATTATAGAACTTGGCTTGCATATTCCTATGATGGGCTTCCTCAAATGCCCTAGGTCTTCGTGAGCAAGCAAGTTGGATGCACACCCACTAGTTTTTTTTTGTTGAGCATTTATTTATAGCTCTAGTGCATCCGTTGCATGGCAATCCCTACTCCTCATGTTTACATCAATTGATGGGCATCTCCATAGCCCGTTGATTATCCTCATCAATATGAGACTTTCTCCTTTTTTTGTCTTCTCCACACAATCCCCATCATATTCTATTCCACCCATAGTGCTATATCCATGGCTCACGCTCATGTATTGAGTGAAGGTTGAAAAGGTTTGAGATTATTTAAGTATGAAATAATTGCTTGGCTTGTCATCGAGGGTATAGAAGTTGGGAACATCTTTGTGTGACGAAAATAAAGCATAGCCTAACTATATGATTTTTGTAGGGATGAACTCTCTTTTGCCATGTTATTTTGACAAGACATGATTGCTTTGATTAGGATGCTTGAAGTGTTACTATTTATTTTAACAATATGAACTTTTATTTTGAATCATTTGGATCTAAACATTCATGCCACAATAAAGAAAATTACATTGAGAATTATGCTAGGTAGCATTCCACATCAAAAATTTCTTTTTTATCATTTATCTACTCGAGGACGAGCGGGAATTAAGCTTGGGGATGCTTGATACGTCTCCAACGTATCTATAATTTTTGATTGTTCCATGCTATTATATTACCTGTTTTGGATGTTTATGGGCTTTATTTTACACATTTATATCATTTTTGGGACTAACCTACTAACCGGAGGCCCAGCCCATATTGCTATTTTTTGCCTATTTCAGTATTTTGAAGAAAAGGAATATCAAACGGAGTCCAAACGGAATGAAACCTTCAGGAGCGTGATTTTTGGAATGAACGTGATCCAGAGGCCTTGGAGTGCAAGTCAAGAAGAAGCCGTAGCTTCCACGAGAGGGTAGGGTGCCCCCCCTATAGGGCGCCCCCCTATCTCGTGGGCCCCTCAAGCATCCACCGACGTACTTCTTCCTCCTATATAAGCCTACGCACCCCGAAAACATCCAGGGAAAAACCGAAACACAATTTACACCATCGTAACCTTCTGTATCTGCGAGATCCCATCTTGGAGCCGTCACCGGCGTTCTGCCGGAGGGGGAATCCACCATGGAGGGCTTCTACATCAACACCATAGCCCTTCCGATGAGTTGTGAGTAGTTTACCACAAACCTTCGGGTCCATAGTTATTAGCTAGTTGGCTTTTTCTCTCTTTTTGGATCTCAATACAATGTTCTTCCCCTCTCTTGTGGAGATCTATTCGATGTAATCTCTTTTTGTGGTGTGTTTGTCGAGATCCGATGAATTGTGGGTTTATGATCAGATTTATCTATGGATAATAAATGAATCTTCTCTGAATTCTTTTATGTGATTGACTTATCTTTGCAAGTCTCTTCGAATTATCGGTTTAGTTTGGCCTACTAGATTGATCTTTCTTGCCATGGGAGAAGTGCTTAGCTTTGGGTTCAATTTTGCGGTGTTCTTACCCAGTGACAGAAAGGGTTGCAAGACACATAATGTATTGTTGGCATCGAGGATAAAAAGATGGGGTTTATATCATATTGCTTGAGTTTATCCCTCTACATCATGTCATCTTGCTTAATGTGTTACTCTGTTCTTATGAACTTAATACTCTAGATGCATGCTGGATAGCGGTCGATGTGTGGAGTAATAGTAGTAGATGCAGGCAGGAGTCGGTCTACTTGTTGCGAACGTGATGCCTATATACATGATCATGCCTAGATAACATCATAATTATTCGTTTTCTATCAATTGCTCGACAGTAATTTGTTCACCCACCGTAATATTTATGCTCATGAGAGAAGCCACTAGTGAAACCTATGGCCCCCAGGTCTATCTCTTATCATATTTGCTTCCAATCTACTTTTATTTGCATCTTTATTTTCTGCATCTATATTATAAAATACCAAAAATATATTTATCTTATCATATTATCTCTATCAGATCTCACTTTCGCAAGTGGCCGTGAAGGGATTGACAACCCCTTTGTCGCGTTGGTTGTGAGTTCTTTGTTTGTTTGTGTAGGTTCGTGGGACTTGTTGAGAAGCCTCCTACTGGATTGATACCTTGGTTCTCAAAAACTGAGGGAAATACTTACGCTTCCATGCTGCATCACCCTTTCCTCTTCAAGGAAAACCAACGCAAGCTCAAGACGTAGCATGAGGCAACATGTGTTTCCTGCGGCCAATGATGATTTTACACGTGGAAAATCCCCATTGGTCCGGGCTATTAACGGGTTATCGGATCCAAAACCGGACCCTATAGCTTAACGGTGTTCCATTACGGTGGATGCCACGTGTCGGTCACCCTTGACGAAAGAACTTCTGTGATTTATCGTCATGGAAGTGGACACTTCCGTGATGATAATTTTGGTAATGTCATGGACCACTTCTACGATAGCACAAGTATGACTATCTTGATTCTGTCAAAAAATCGTCATGGATGTACATGCATGACAAAAAACGCGACCTACTTTGACAAACACGTGTCATCACGAAAGTGTTTTTTTTGTAGTGATGTCTTGACCATATCACATCACAACATGCCCTGAAAAAACAAGTTAGATGTCCTCTACTTTGTTGTTGCAAGTTTTACGTGGCTGCTACGGGCTGAGCAAGAACCGTTCTTACCTACGCATCAAAACCACAACAATAGTTTGTCAAGTTAGTGGTGTTTTGACCTTCTCAAGGACCGGGCGTAGCCACACTCAGTTCAACTAAAGTTGGAGAAACTGACACCCGCCAGCCACCTATGTGCAAAGCACGTCGGTAGAACCAGTCTCGCGTAAGCGTACGCGTAATGTCGGTCCGGGCCGCTTCATCCAACAATACCGTCGAACCAAAGTATGACATGCTGGTAAGTAGTATGACTTGTATCGCCCACAACTCACTTGTGTTCTAGTCATGCATATAACATCTACGCCCAGGCTCTGATACCAATGTTGGGGACGTAGTAATTTCAAAAAAATTCCTATGCACACGCAAGATCATGGTGATGCATAGCAACGAGAGGGGAGAGTGTTATCCATGTACCCTCGTAGACCGAAAGCAGAAGCATTAACACAACGCGGTTGATGTAGTCATACGTCTTCACGATCCGACCGATCCAAGTACCGAACGTACGGCACCTCTGGGTTCAGCACACTTTCAACTCGATGACGTCCCTCGAACTCCAATCTAGCCGAGCTTTGAGGGAGAGTTCCATCAGTACAATGGCGTGGTGACGATGATGATGTTCAACCGACGCAGGGCTTCGCCTAAGCACTGCTACGATATTATCGAGGTGGATTATGGTGGAGGGGGGCACCGCACACGGCTAAGAAATCCAAGGGATCGATTGTTGTGTCTATGGGGTGCCCCCCTACTCCGTATATAAAGGAGGGGAGGAGAGGGCCGGCCAGGAGGAGGAGGAGGCGCGCCCAAGGGGGGGAGTCCTACTCCCACCGGGAGTAAGACTCCTCCTTTTCCTATTTGGAGAGGGAGAGGGAAGGAAGAGGAAGGAGGGAGGAAGGAAAGGGGCCGGCCCCCTCCCAATTTGGATTGGGCTTGGGGGCGCCCCCTCCCTTGCTCCTTTCCCCTCCTTTCCACTAAAGCCCATTAAGGCCCATATACCTCCCGGGGGGTTCCGATAACCTCCTAGTGTTCCGGTATTATCCCGATCTCACCCAGAACCATTCCAGTGTCCAAATATAGTCGTCCAATATATCAATATTTATGTCTCGACCATTTCAAGACTCCTCGTCATGTCCGTGATCACATCCGGGACTCCGAACTACCTTCAGTACATCAAAACACATAAACTCATAATATAACTGTCATCGAACTTTAAGCGTGCGGACCCTACGGGTTCGAGAACTATGTAGACATGACCAAGACACGTCTCCGGTTAATAACCAATAGCGGTACCTGGATTCTCATATTGGCTCCCACATATTCTACAAAGATCTTTATCGGTCAAACCACATAATGATACGTCTCCAACGTATCTATAATTTATGAAGCATTCATGCTATTATACTATCTGTTTTGAATGATTATGGGCTTTATTATACACTTTTATATTACTTTTGGGACTAACCTATTAACCGGAGGCCCAACCCATATTGCTGTTTTATTGCCTATTTCAGTGTTTCAAAGAAAAGGAATATCAAACGGAGTCCAAACGGAATGAAACCTTAGGGAGCGTGATTTTTGGAACGAACATAATCCACGAGACTTGGAGTTCACGTCAGAGAAGCTTCGAGGAAGCCACGAGGGTGGGGGCGCCCCCCCCCCTACTGGGTGTGCCCCCTGTCTCGTGGGCCCCTCGAGGCTCCATCGACCGACTTCTTTTGCCCATATATTCCCTTATACCCTAAAGCCATCAGAACAGAAGATAGATCGGGAGTTCCGCTGCCGCAAGCCTCTGTAGCCACCAAAAACCTCTAGAGAGCTCGTTTCGGCACCCTGACGGAGGGGGGATCCCTCACCGGTGGCCATCTTCATCATCCCGACGCTCTCCATGACGAGGAGGGAGTAGTTCACCCTCAGGGCTAAGGGTATGTACCAGTAGCTATGTGTTTGATCTCTCTCTCTCTCTCTCTCTCGTGTTCTCTCTATGGCACGATCTTTATGTATCGCAAGCTTTGCTATTATAGTTGGATCTTATGATGTTTCTCCCCCTCTACTCTCTTTTAATGGATTGAGTTTTCCCTTTGAAGTTATCTTATCGGATTGAGTCTTTAAGGATTTGAGAACACTTGATGTATGTCTTGTCGTGCTTATCTATGGTGACAATGGGATATTCACGTGATCCACTTGATGTATGTTTTGGTGATCAACTTGTGGGTTCCGCCCATGAACCTATGCATAGGGGTTGGCACATGTTTTCGTCTTGACTCTCCGGTAGAAACTTTGGGGCACTCTTTGAAGTACTTTGTGTTGGTTGAATAGATGAATCTGAGATTGTGTGATGCATATCGTATAATCATGCCCACGGATACTTGAGGTGACAATGGAGTATCTAGGTGACATTAGGGTTTTGGTTGATTTGTGTCTTAAGGTGTTATTCTAGTATGAACTCTATGATAGATTGAACGGAAAGAATAGCTTCATGTTATTTTACTACGGACTCTTGAATAGATAGATCAAAAAGGATACCTTTGAGGTGGTTTCGTACCACACCATAATCTCTATGTTTGTTCTCCGCTATTAGTAGCTTTGGAGTGACTCTTCTGCATGTCGAGGGATAGTTATGTGATCCAATTATGTTATTATTGTTGAGAGAACTTGCACTAGTGAAAGTATGAACCTTAGGCCTTGTTTCCTACCATTGCAATACCGTTTGTGCTCACTTCTATCATTAGTTAGCTTGATGTTTTTACAATTTCAGATTACAAATACTCTTATCTACCATCCATATTGCACTTGTATCACCATCTCTTTGCCGAACTAGTGCACCTATACAACTTACCATTGTATTGGGTGTGTTGGGGACACAAGAGACTTTTTGTTATTTGGTTGCAGGGTTGTTTGAGAGAGACCATCTTCATCCTACGCCTCCCATGGATTGATAAACCTTTGGTCATCCACTTGAGGGAAATTTGCTATTGTCCTACAAACCTCTGCACTTGGAGGCCCAACAACATCTACAAGAAGAAGGTTGTGTAGTAGACATCAAGCTCTTTTCTGGCGCCATTGCCGGGGAGGTGAGTGCTTGAAGGTATATCTTTTGATCTTGCAATCGAATCTTTTTTTTTATTATTTTATCACTAGTTTAGTTTATAAAAGAAAACTACAAAAAATGGATTTGAGTTTGTCTCATACGCTTCATCTTTTTAATATCTTTCGTGAGTATGATGAAAAGGAAAATTGTGCTCAAGTCCTAGAAGAAGAATTACATAGAATGATTGGCATGAAGTATGTGAATGATGAGCATGATTGCAATGTTGTTAGTATGAATTCCTTGAATATCCATGATGCTAATGATATGCAAAGCCACAAGCTTGGGGATGCTATGTTTGATGAACATGGTATTTTTTGTCCCCCAAGTTTTGATGAGCAAATTTATTATGATGAAAGCATGCCTCCTATTTATGATTATTATATTGATTAAAGTGGGTTTGGAAGAGTGTCAACTTTAGGAAGTAGTGATCCCACTATTTTGGAGAATGTTGAATCTTATTGTGATGAACATGAAAGTGGATTTGGAAGAGTGTCTACTTTATTTAGTGATGATTCCACTACTTCGGAAGAGGTTCCAATTGATTATGAGAACAAAGTTGCTATATATGATGATTATTGTGATGACTTGTATGCTATTAAGAATAATGATAACCATGAAACTTGTCAGCATGATTTTATTTTTCAATTGGATTATGCCTCACATGATAATTATTTTGTTGAGTTTGCTCACACTACTATTCATGAGAAGAAACTTGCTTATGTGGAGAGTAGTAAATTTTCTATGCTTGTAGATCATGAAAAGAATGCTTTAGGTGCTGGTTATATTTTTTAATTCATTCATGATGCTACTGAAAATTATTATGAGGGAGGAACATATTCTTGTAGGAATTGCAATAATATAAAGTTTCCTCTCTATGTGTTGAAAATTTTAAAGTTAAGCTTGTTTTGCCTTCCTATGCTAGTTGATTATTGTTCCCATAAGTTGTTTGCTCACAAAATCCCTATGCATAGGAAGTGGGTTAGACTTAAATGTGATAGTCATATTCTTCATGATGCTCTCTTTATGTTTCAACTCTTATCTTTTATGTGAGCATCATTGAAATCATCATGCCTAGCTAGGGGCGTTAAACGATAGCGCTTGTTGGGAGGCAACCCAACTTTATTGTTTTCCTTACTTTTTGTTCCTGTTTAGTAATAAATAATTCATCTAGACTCTGTTTATATGTGGTTTTATGTTTTAGTTAGTGTTTGTGTCATGTAGAACCTTTGGGAAGACTTGGGTGAAGTCTTTGCTATCTTGCTGTAAAAAACAGAAACTTTAACGCTCACAAGATTAGCTGCCATGTTTTACTGGGCAGTGATTTTAGGTTGATTCTTTTTGCATATGATTAATATACAAATTCCTCAGGTCCACCAATTTATTTCAGAATTTGTTGAGTTCCATAAGTATACATCTGACACAGATTACTACGGACTGTTCTGTTTTTGACAGATTCTGTTTTCTATGTGTTGTTTGCTTATTTTGATGAATCTATGAGTAGTATCGGAGGGTATGAACCATAGAGAAGTTAGAATACAGTAGATATTACACCAATATGAATTTATAATGAGTTCACACCAGTACCTAAGTGGTAATTTATTTTCTTATACTAACGGAGCTTACGAGTTTTGTGTTGAGTTTTGTGTTGTGAAGTTTTCAAGTTTTGGGTAAAGATTCGATGGACTATGGAATAAGGAGTGGCAAGAGACTAAGCTTGGGGATTCCCAAGGCACCCCAAGGTAATATTCAAGGACAACCAAGAGCCTAAGCTTGGGGATGCCCGGAAGGCATCCCCTCTTTCGTCTTTGTTCATCGGTAACTTTACTTGGAGCTATATTTTTATTTACCACATGATATGTGTTTTGTTTGGAGCGTAATTTTATTTTATTATTAGTTGCTTTCTGTTATTTAGAATAATGTTTTGCATCTATATTTTCAATAAAAATGTCAAGGATAGCCTTTACCATGCTTATTTTGCAAGTATACATGTTGCTGTTTGAAAACAGAAAGTTTACCGCTGTTGCAAAAATTCCCTAGAAAAGTAAGAGAATGATATAATGTTGAATCATTTTTCATAATGAGATATGATAAATATTTTACAGCTTACAATTTTTCTTATAATTTTTGGAGTTAGGGAAGTATGATGAATCTTGCATTCTTTACAGACTATACTGTTTTGGCAGATTGCTGTTATGGTTGCATTATTTGCATATGTTTGCTTGTTTAATGATTCTATTTGAGAATAGGAGTATTAAATATGCAGATGCATTAGTATTAAATGTTGAATAATAATTTTAGTGATTTGTTACAGTAGAAAATTATAAGGTTTTTGCATTGGTTTATACTAACTTATCTCACGAGTTCTTGTTGAGTTTTGTGTGGATGAAGTTTTTGAGATTTAGGGAAACCGTGATACAAAAGGAATTAAGGAGACACAAAAGCTCAAGCTTGGGGATGAACAAGGCACCCCAAGATAATATTTCAAGAAGTCTCAAGCATCCAAGCTTGAGGATGCCCCGGTAGGCATCCCACCTTTTTTATTCAACAACTATCGGTTAGTATTGGTTGAACCTAAGTTTTTGCTTCTTCACATGAGTTGTGCTATCCTTGCAATGCCATATTATTTTGTTTTTCTTGCTGTATGAATAAAATACCAAGATCTGAAATTTTTAAATGGGAGAGAGTCTTCACATAGTTGCATAATTATTTAACTACTCATTGATCTTCACTTTTATCTTTTTGGAGTAGTTTGTCATTTACTTGTGTGTTTCACTTATATCCTGTGAGTAAATGGTTGAATGAGTTGAATTTCATTAATCTGAAATTGTATATCTCTCATTTGCTTATCCCATAGGGAGTAATGACTTCATATCTAAGAAGTAGAGGTTGTAAATTTATTGAAGGTTAGCAAGCATTGTATTGGTCATTTGAACAATTCATGAAAGAATGTTCAAGGAAGAGAAATTTCACATATAAATATACTTCTTGGGCATCTTATTTTATAATTGTGAGCACTCATTAAGTATGACATGCTAAAGAGTTGATGTTGGGCAAGGAAGACAACGTAATTGGTTATGCTTTCTCACATCTCAGTTAAAGTATGTTGTCATGGATCATTCAAACATGTTGAGCTTGCCTTTCCCCCTCATGCTAGCAAAAAATTCCTTGCACCAAGTATAGATACTACTTGCGCTTCCAAATATCTCTTAAACTAGTTTTGCCATGAGAGTCCACCATACCTACCTATGGATTGAGTAAGATCCTTCAAGTAAGTTGTCATCGGTGCATGCAATAAAAATTGCTCTCTAAATATGTATAATCTATTAGTGTGAAGAAAATAAGCTTTATACGATCTTGTTATGGAAGTAATAAAAGCGACGGACTGCATAATAAAGTGACGTTCTTTTGCATTAAGATTTTGTGCATCCAACCATAAAAGCGCATGACAACCTCTGATTCCCTCTACAAAGGGCCTATCTTTTACTTTATGTCTTTTACTTTATGCAAGAGTCAAGGTGATCTTCACCTTTCCCTTTTTCATTTTATCCTTTGGCAAGCACCTCGTGTTGGAAAGATCCTGATATATATATCCAATTGGATGTATGTTAGCATGAACTACTATTGTTGACATCACCCAAAGGTGAATACGTTGGGAGGCAACACTATAAGCCCCTATCTTTCTCAGTGTCTGATTAAAACTCCATAACCATAAGTATTTCTTGAGTGTTAGCAATTGTAGAAGACTATATGATAGTTGAGTATGTGGAGTTTGCTAAATCAAAGCTCTGACATAGACCCTTCCTGAAAATAAGATGAATTGCAATTGTGTGATGACTAAGAATGAAGTTTGCTAGTTTTCAAGAAATTTTATGGTCTATGCTTTAACATGTAAATAGCTTGTTACTTGATCATGAAAAGTTTTATGAGATGAGCTACTATTATGACATATAATCATGCTAGAAAAGGTGATTGATATTATCATTGATCAAACTTGTGCGCACCTGCTAGCATTCACACTTCATAAATTCTTTCTTTTATCATTTACCTACTCGAGGACGAGCAGGAATTAAGCTTGGGGATGCTGATATGTCTCCAACGTATCTATAATTTATGAAGCATTCATGCTATTATACTATCTGTTTCAAATGATTACGGGCTTTATTATACACTTTTATATTACTTTTGCGACTAACCTATTAACCAGAGGCCCAGCCCATATTGTTGTTTTATTGCCTATTTTGGTGTTTCGAAGAAAAGGAATATCAAACGGAGTTCAAACAGAATGAAACATTCGGGAGCGTGATTTTTGGAACGAACATGATCCAGGAGACTTGGAGTTCACATCAGAGAAGCTTCGAGGAATCCACGAGGGTGGGGGGCGCGCCCCCTACTGGGCGCACCCCCTGTCTCGTGGGCCCCTCGAGGCTCCCCTGACCGACTTCTTTCGCCTATATATTCCCTTATACCCTAAAACCATCGGAACAGAAGATAGATCGGGAGTTCCGCCGCCGCAAGCCTCTGTAGCCACCAAAAACCTCTCGGGAGCCCGTTCTGGCACCCTGCCGGA
Source organism: Triticum aestivum (assembly GCF_018294505.1). Taxonomy (NCBI): domain Eukaryota; kingdom Viridiplantae; phylum Streptophyta; class Magnoliopsida; order Poales; family Poaceae; genus Triticum; species Triticum aestivum. Next base: position 280,548,941 of record NC_057807.1, read on the forward strand.
GGGGGGATCCCTCACCGGTGGGCATCTTCATCATCCCGACGCTCTCCATGATGAGGAGGGAGTAGTTCACCCTCGGGGCTAAGGGTATGTACCAATAGCTATGTGTTTGATCTCTCTCTCTCTCTCTCGTGTTCTCTCTATGGCACGATCTTGATGTATCGCGAGCTTTGCTATTATAGTTGGATCTTATGATGTTTCTCCCCCTCTACTCTCTTGTAATGGATTGAGTTTTCCCTTTGAAGTTATCTTATCGGATTGAGTCTTTAAGGATTTGAGAACACTTGATGTATGTCTTGCCGTGCTTATCTGTGGTGACAATGGAATATTCACGTGATCCACTTGATGTATGTTTTGGTGATCAACTTGCGGGTTCCGCCCATGAACCTATGCATAGGTGTTGGCACATGTTTTTGTCTTGACTCTTTGGTAGAAACTTTGGGGCACTCTTTGAAGTACTTTGTGTTGGTTGAATAGATGAATCTGAGATTGTGTGATGCATATCGTATAATCATGCCCATGGATACTTGAGGTGACAATGGAGTATCTAGGTGACATTAGGGTTTTGGTTGATTTGTGTCTTAAGGTGTTATTCTAGTATTAACTCTATGATAGATTGAACGGAAAGAATAGCTTCATGTTATTTTATTACGGACTCTTGAATAGATAGATCAAAAAGGATAACTTTGAGGTGGTATCGTACCCTACCATAATCTATTCGTTTGTTCTCATCTATTAGTAGCTTTGGAGGGACTCTTTATTGCATGTTGAGGGATAGTTACGTGATCCAATTATGTTATTATTGTTGAGAGAACTTGCACTAGTGAAAGTATGAACCTTAGGCCTTGTGTCCTACCATTGCAATACCGTTTGTGCTCACTTCTATCATTAGTTACCTTGCTGTTTTTACAATTTCAGATTACAAATACTCTTATCTACCAGCCATATTGCACTTGTATCACCATCTCTTCGCCGAACTAGTGCACCTATACAACTTACCATTGTATTGGGTGTGTTGGGGACACAAGAGACTTTTTGTTATTTGGTTGCAGGGTTGTTTAAGGGAGACCATCTTCATCCTACGCCTCCCACGGATTGACAAACCTTAGGTCATCCACTTGAGGGAAATTTGCTACTGTCCTACAAACCTCTGCACTTGGAGGCCCAACAACGTCTACAAGAAGAAGGTTGTGTAGTAGTCATCACATAACAACATATGTTGTTCCCTTTGTCATCGGTATGTTACTTGCCCGAGATTCGATCATCGGTATCTCAATACCTAGTTCAATCTCGTTACTGGCAAGTCTCTTTACTCATTACGTGATGCATCATCCCGTAACTGACTCATAATCTACATTTCTTGCAAGGCTTATAGTGATGTGCATTACCGAGAGGGCCCAGAGATACCTCTCCGACAATCAAAGTGACAAATCCTAATCTCGAAATACGTCAACTCAACAAGTACCTTAGGAGACACCTATAGAGCACCTTTATAATCACCCAGTTATGTTGTGTCGTTTGGTAGCACACAAAGTGTTCCTCCGGTAAGCGGGAGTTACATAATCTCATAGTCATAGGAACATGTATAAGTCATGAAGAAAGCAATAGCAACATACTAAACGATCAAGTGCTAAGCTAACAAAATGGGTCAAGTCAATCACATAATTCTTCTAATGATGTGATCCCACTGATCAAATGATAACTTATATCCATGGTTAGGAAACTCAACCATCTTTGATCAATGAGCTAGTCAAGTAGAGGCATACTAGTGACACTATGTTTGTCTATGTATTCACACATGTATTATGTTTCCAGTTAATATAATTCTAGCATGAATAATAAACATTTATCATGATATGAGGAAATAAATAATAACTTTATTATTGCCTGTAGGGCATATTTCCTTCATTGTAGTGGAACTTGATGAATTAGAACTTGATGTAGTCTTGGGAACCCACTTGACCAAAGCCTTGGGAGCTTCTTCAAATGCATCAATCTCCTCTTGAAGCTTGTCCTTGCCTTTTTGCTTGTGGTCTTGTGGTGGAAGATCATCTTGAGCTTGTGTCACTTGGAAAGAAGTAGGATCATACTTCTCTTGTTGAGGAACAAACTTCGTCTTGGGGTATTGATCTTCTTCCCACTCAACTCCATTGGCATTGAACTTTCGTTCAAAACCAACACCTTGATTCTTCATGTACCTTCCTTGCTTTCGTACAATTTCCTCAAATTGCTTACATCCGGCAAGGCCCTTGTAAATACCTTTCTCTATAATTCCCTTCAATAAGCTATTTTCTTGCTCAAGTGTAACTTGGCTAAGAGAATCATTAGTGGAATCAAGAGAACTACTAGAAGCAACAACATTGGATTTAGCATGATTATTGTTACTACTAGAAGAAGAATCTTTCTTACCCTTGTTGCTAGATTTTACTTGTGGCATGTAAGTAGACAAGAGTAGACACTTGGCAATATAAGAAGAACTTTTCTTGTGAAGATCATCATTGATTGCCTTTAAAAACTCATGCTCTTGCTCTAGGTTGAGCTTTTCGAAGCGTAACTTCTCATGAGTCTTTAAAAGTTCTCGATGATCTTCCAAGGTAGTTTCATGAGCTAACTTAAGAGTGTTTAGTTCTTTAGTTAGATGCTCAATCTTCTCCTTATCATTGTCATTCGTTTTATCTTGATTAGCATGATTAATTGACGTTTCATCATAGTATTCATCGCTAGAGTTTTCAACAAGTAAATCATCATCACCTAACAAGTCATCTTCATCACTATTGAAATCAACATACTTGGGGTGTGATACCTTTGGGCCTTTAGCCATGAAACATCTTCCAATTCCTTCATTTGGTGAGTCAAATATGTCGTAGGAGTTGGTTGACACAAGTGCTAGACCGGCAACACCTTCATCTTGAGTATATTCGGAGTCCGAGTGATAATATCTCTCGGAGTGATGGTCGGAGTCGGAGCCGGATAGCCATTCACCAACATGAGCTTGATGTCTTCGCTTTGAGTAGTTCTTTGATGATTTGTCCTTCCTTTCCGAATCCTTGCTTCTCCGGGAGGTTCTTCGTTCATAATGATCATCTCTACTCCTCTCTATTGGTGGCGATTCCTCTCTTCTACTTCTTCTTGTAGGTGAATCTTCTCTACTTTTGTAGGGAGCCGTACACTCATTGGAGTAGTGTCCGGGTCTTCCACAATTTTAGCAATTACGTTCACGACTCGAAGATGTTTTGTCATTATAGGACCTTGATTTGGAACTTCTTTCCTTGCTTCTACTCTTGTAGAACTTGTTGAAGTTTTTCACCATTAGGCTCAATTCCTCATTGAAGGTTTGTTTCTCACTTGATGATATAGGAGCATCACATGAGGCTTTCTAAGCACCACTTGACTTGTTGTGAAGCTCTTACTTATCCTTGAGTGACATCTCATGAGCAACAACTCTTCCAATGACTTCCGTTGGCTTGAGATCTTTGTAATTGGGCATCATTTGGATCAATGTGCACATGGTATCATATTTTCCATCCAAGGCTCTTAGGATCTTCTTGATGATGAATCTATCGGTCATCTCTTCACTTCCTAAGCTGGCAATCTCATTTGTGATGAGAGCAAGCCTAGAGTACATTTCAGAGACACCTTCACCATCCTTCATTTCGAACTTGTCAAGTTGACTTTGAAGCACATCCAACTTGGATTCCTTGATGGAGTCGGTACCTTCGTGCATATCAATCAAAGTATCCCAAATTTCCTTTACATTCTCAAGGCGACTGATTTTGTTGAATTCTTCGGGGCACAATCCGTTGAAGAGGATATCATAAGCTTGAGCGTTGTATTGTAGCATCTTCAAGTCTTCGCGGTAGCTTCACGGTTTGGTTATCTCCCATCGAAGAATTCACCTCGCAAGCTGTTGGGGATATAACTATTAGGTATGACCCGCCCAGGAGGGGTCGGGTTATACCTATGGAGATTCATCATCATGAAGCCCACGAAGATGTTTGAAGATGACTATTTAGTTAAAGGGCCCAAGGCCCAAAGGCGACTTAAGGCACGTAAGGGTAAACCGCCATATATGTAAAGACTTGTACATTAAGGCATGTAAAGATAGTCACCGAGCCGGACACGTTCTATGAGCCGGCCGGGACTCCATGAGCCGTTGGGCGTTGACCTGTGTATATAAAGGGGCGACCCGGCGGTGGTTCAGGACGAGAAACAACAGATTGAAAGCTAGGTCAAGAGGATTCGCTCCCTGGTAATCGAGACATAAGCAATACCACTTCAAACTAGATTAGGCCTTTACCTTCACCGCAAGGGGCCGAACCCGTATAAACTCCCGTGTCCTTTGTCCCGTTTAACCCCTTTAAGCTTCCTTGTTGTGATGGCTCCACGACTAAGTTCTTCTGCTAGGACATCTGCCGTGACCTTTCCATGATAGTTGGCGCCCACCGTGGGGCAAGCGCACGGTTGATTTGAGTTCTTAAAGGGCAGCTTCGAAGGGCTCAAGGGATATGTTGTGGGCCGGATGACCAAGAGTTGTCAGGGCAAGCTCTACATCGATGATGCAGGATAGGGCCCCGACGCCATCTCAATTGAGTACGAGTACCGGGTCCCCTTCGGAGGAATCCATGTCTTCATCGACAAGATTGGCGAGCCGGGCCCTAAGCCGGACATCTGCACCAACATCATCGATATGGCTCAGTGTGCGAGACCCGCCTGAGCTCAGCCTGCCGTGAAGTGTGCCTTCGTGGGATGCATCCATGGAGGGGAATTTGATGAAGGATCTATGTCTGGCGGTGAGACGTCCATCTACTCTGATGGCGAGTCGTCCATGGGTGAGACTGATTCGCTGTATCAACTGCAAGATGGCGGGCTTGGGGGCTATTCCAATGGCAACAGTATTCCGAACCCCTATGAGCCGCCAAACAGAGTCGGGATCTTCATGGTTGTCACGCAACCTGGGAAAAACTCTACGGCTGCGGCAGCAATGACTTACGGGACGCCAACAGTGATGGCAGCCGGGGCAGGAGGCCTTGTGCGCCTGCCGGCTCGGGTTTTGATGGCTTTAATGGATAAATTGACGGCTCTGGTAATAGCCGTGGTCAACCCGGTGAATCAAGCTCAGCATGATGCGGAGGTGGCACAGTTACGTGAGGAGGTAGCACAAGCTAAGGAAGACCTTGCAGTGAAGGACGTCAGGATGACCACAGAATGGGCTGCTTTGGATGCTCAGGCCTAGGGGATTCAGTCAGAGGCTTTCCGGCTTACGATGGATCAGAACACGTCAAATGAGATCATGAGGAGAAGGCACCAGTCCCGTCTGCCTATGGTTTATGAGCCTAGGAACCTCTTCCGCACGCCCGGTGCAGGGCCCAGTAACCCGCCGAAGATAAACCGGGCTACGGTGCCTGGGGCAGGAACGCCGGTTCAGCCACGTGTGACGGAACCCCCTCGTCTGAATACCGCTCCGCCTCAGCATGTACCGACGCCATTGGGTCACTATTCTAATCCATTGGAGAACATGATTGCTGCGGCAGCACGATTGGCGGCTCTCTCGGTGGATGGCGACTCTCCAATGGCGGTTGAAACACGAAGGGTTAGAGAACATCTTCAGACGGCCTTGGCGCAGTAGGAGGCATACTCTTACAGTCGAGACAGGATTCACACAACCCCTCATCCAAGATGGAGACGGAGTTATAGCAGGCACATGGACTCACCAGCCGTTTCAAGCAATGCCCAGCGCCGTGACCAGCCGCGTGGGCATGACCTGGCACGTGGTGGAGCTCTTAACTTGCTTGATCAGGACAGAGTGCGTCAACAAGCTGAGCAGGTGGCTCACCAGCCCCTTCCAGTTTATCTGACGACTTCAGCAGGCATGACCTCTAGGACTACAGGTGTACCCTGTTTGGTGTCGGCTCTGCTTAATGAGCGTTTGCCCAAGGATTTTAGGGGACCTCGAAAGGTGCCTTAATACATAGCCGACTTACCCGCTGAGGCATGGATTGAAAGTTATGAGATGGCCATTAGGCTACTGGAGGTCAGTGACGCTGAGTGTGCCAAATACTTCACCATGATGCTGGATGGAATGGCTCGTACTTGGTTAAAAGGGCTGCCTGCCAACTCCATCGGGTCATGGGAAGAGTTGAAGGCCCGATTTATTCAGAACTTTAAAGACACATGCAAGCAACCCATGTCGATTGTGGACTTGACTAATTGCAAGCAAGAGGTGGGTGAATCCACGACCCATTGGGTGCACCGGGTCAAATCTATCATATATTCATTCGATAACATGAACGCCGGCTCTGGGGTTTTAATGTTGGAGAAAAATTGTCGCTTTTTGCCTCTTAAACAGAAGCTTGGGCGGCTCATGCGCGATTGTAATGACATGGGCCAGCTAATGGCGGCTCTAGTCAAATATGCCAACTCTAATAGTACCAAGGACCCTGAGTCTGACAATGAGAAGACAGGGAAGGGAAAGAAGAACGACAACGCTAAGGGTCTGCAGCATAACCTGGCGAACCAGGGGGCAACAGTAAATGCAAGGCGGATGGTAGCTCGGAATTTGCGGCTAACACCAATGCACATGGCAACAATCCACGTCGTAAGGGGAGGCCACCTCCCTGGGCCGGCGGTTTAGGTCCTACTCTTGAGCAGTTGTTAAATGAACCCAGTCCAAGGCATGGCTCCCAGGGGAAGCCGGCCACTCACCTTTGGAAAGATTGTACGATTATGAAGGCTTTCAAAAATTCCAACATGTTTGACAACAATCAAGGGCCGGGAGGCGGCTCAGGTGGCGGTGGTTCCCAAGGCCCTGGTTATGGAGGTGGCGGTTCTAATTCCGGCTTCTAGGGCCACCAAAATAATCAGGGTGGATATAATCAAGGTAGCCAGGGCAGTTACAATAAGCAATCTAGCCAGGGGGTCAGCAGCAGCAGCAATTCGGGTATCAGAGTCATCCGAAGCAGTTGAATAGTGGGCAGTATCAGGTTTTCACCACAAGTTTGTGCAAATGGGACTAGAAGCTTCACAAGAGGGCTGTGAACGCCGTTGAGCCGGCAGTTCCCCAATACTTGCGATGGTCTGAGCAACAAATTATGTGGAGCCGGGAGGATCACCCGCACCGGTTTGATGATCCGGGTCACTTGGCTCTGGTGGTGGCGCCTCAAGTTGGTTGATACAAGTTTACTAATGTACTCATGGATGGAGGTAGCAGCATTAATATCCTTTACTATGAGACTTTCCGTCGCACGGGGTTAACTGACAAAAATCTTAAAACGTCCAACACTATTTTCCATGGGGTGGTGCCTGGTAAGTCGGCATATCCAGTTGGTAAGATTGAACTGGAAGTAGCCTTTGGAGATGAGAATGACTCCAGGGCTGAGAAGTTAACCTTTGAAGTGGTCAAGATCAGAAGCCCGTACCATGCTCTGTTTGGACGGCCGGCTTATGCCAATTTCATGGCACGGCCATGTTATGTTTATCTACAGCTCAAGATGCCGGGTTATAAAGGGACCATCATAGTACCTGGAAGTCGGAAGTTAGCCTTGGAGTGTGAAGAAGGTGATGCTGCTTACGCTGAGTCGGTCTGTGCAGCAGAAGAGTTAAAGTTTTATAAGGATAATGTTGGCCCAGCTGATATGACGTCTTTGAAGAAGCCAACTATTGAGCATGATCCGGTGATGAAGTTTAAATCGGCCGATGACACCAAACTCGTTGATTTTGTTCCTGGCGATTTATCTAAGTAGTTCAATACCTGTGCTAATCTGGATCCTAAATAGGAAGGTGCGCTCCTCGAGTTCATCCATGAGAACTGGGACATCTTTGCATGGAAACCTTCTGACATGCCGGGTGTACCGTGGGAACTCGCTGAGCACACTCTCACTATTGATCCGAAATTTAAGCCGGTCAAGCAATTCCTTCATCGCTTCAATGAGGAGAGGCGTAAGGCCATTGGTGAAGAGGTGGCCCGGCTCTTGGCAGGTGGGTTCATTGCTGAGGTATTTCATCCTGAGTGGTTGGCTAACTCGGTGCTAGTGCTCAAGAAGAATGGCACTTGGCGTATGTGTGTGGATTACACGGATTTAAACAAGGCTTGTCCGGCTGATCCTTTTGCTCTCCCTCGTATTGATCAAATCGTTGATGCTATGACGGGTTGCGAGCGTTTGAGTTTTTTGGATGCTTACTCTGGTTATCATCAAATCAAGATGGCAGTTAAGGACAAGGAGAAAACAACTTTTATTACTCCCTTTGGAGCCTTCTGCTATGTATCTATGCCTTTTGGGCTCAAGAGTGCCCAGGCGACTTACCAGCGTTGTGTGCAGAATTGTCTTCACAATCAGATTGGGCGCAATGTTCATGCCTATGTGGATGATATTGTGGTGAAGTCCAGAGTGAAGGAAACTTTGATAGATGATTTAAAGAGACTTTTGATAATCTCCGGGTCTACAATATGATGCTTAACCCAGCCAAGTGTGTCTTTGATGTGCTAGCAGGCAAGCTTTTGGGATTTGTGGTTTCTAACAGATGCATTGAGGCTAACCCGGAGAAGATCAAGGCCGTTATCTCTTTGGCAAAACCAAAGTGTATCAATGATGTTCAGCGTCTGGCGGGTCGTATTGCTGCTTTAAGCCGGTTCATAAGCCGGTTAGGTGAGAAGGCCATACCACTATATCAGATGATGAAGAGAACATATGGCTTCATGTGGAGTGAGGCCGCAAACGACGCGTTTGAAGATTTGAAGAGGCAGCTTGCTGAGCCGCCAGTCCTTGCGGCCCCCATTCACAAGGAGCCGTTATTACTCTATGTGGCTGCTAATGCCCAGGCTGTCAGCATGGCTCTTTTGGTGGAACGGAAGGAGGCGGGCAAGGAATATCCAGTTCAATGGCCGGTTTATTATATCAGTGAGGTGCTCATTGAGTCCAAGCAGAGGTATCCACATGGGCAAAAGCTTGATTATGGGGTGTTCATGGCCAGCCGGAAGCTAAGCAATATTTTCTGGGTCATCCCATCACTGTGGTCAGTTCTGCTCCTTTGGGTGATATCATTCAAAACAGAGAAGCCACAGGGCGGGTAGCCAAGTGGGCTATCGATCTTGGACCTCATGGTTTAAAATATATGCCTCACACTGCCATTAAGTCTCAAGCATTGGTGGATTTCATCAACGACTGGACATAGCTGCAAATGCCTGAAGAGAAGCCAGATAACACATATTGGATGATTCACTTTGATGGGTCCAGGCAATTGGAAGGCTCGAGGGCTGGAGTCGTCTTAGCTTCCCCTCAAGGTGACAAGTTTTGTTATGTTCTAAGGTTGATGTTTCCCTGTACTAACAATGCAGCTGAGTATGAAGCCTTGCTCCATGGTCTTCGGATGGCTAAGGATATGAACTTAAGCTGGGTGAGGTGTTTTGGCGACTCAGACTTGGTAGCTCAGCAAGTTTCAGGCAAATGGGATTCTAAAGACCCGCTCATGGCGGCTTATCACCGTGAGGTTAATGCTATTTCTGGACACTTCAAGGGTTATCAGGTGGAACACATTGATCGCAGGAAGAATGAGGTAGCTGATGCTTTGAGCCGTTTGGGATTTCAGCGTAAGCCGGTGCCACCTAACACTTTTTTGGACGTTCTGCATAACCCCTCTGTCAAATTGCCTACAGAAGAAGATTTGACTATTCCTGACTCGGAGGCGCTGTTGGTGGCGGCTCTTCATGTTATCCCAGATTGGACAGTACCATACTTGGCTTACATGACCCGGGGTGAATTGCCTGAGGATGAAACTTTGGCCAGGCAGATAACCCGGCGGTCTAAGTCCATGACAATTGCCAATGGCGAGTTACACCATCATAGTGTCATTGGGGCGTTTCAGCGTTGCGTTTCTCCTGAGGAAGGCCATGAGATTCTTCGTGGCATTCATGAAGGAGATTGTGGTCACCATGCTGGTTCAAAGTCCCTTGTGGCTAAAGCTTTTCGTCATGGATTTTATTGGCTGGCGGCTCATGCTGATGCAGAGGATTTAGTCAGTAGATGTGACGGTTGTCAGAAATTCTCACGACGAGCTCATGTGCCGGCTCAAGAATTGTGGATGATTCAAATTACTTGGCCATTTGCAGTCTAGGGGCTTGATATGGTTGTACCTTTCAAAAGGTCCAAGGATAAAAAGACCCACCTTTTGGTGGCGGTTGATAAATTCACAAAGTGGGTCGAGGGGGAGCCAGTTAGTAAGTGTGACGCAGCCACAACGGTTTAATTCCTGAAGAAGGTGATTTTCCGTTTTGGCTTTCCACACAGCATTATAACTGACAATGGCACTAATCTGTCCAAGGGTGCCATGGAGGAGTTTTGTCAACGTGAGCATATTCGACTTGACGTTTCATCAGTAGCTCACCCCCAGTCCAATGGTCAGGCTGAAAGGGCCAATCGAGAAATTTTGAAAGGCATCAAGCCCCGGCTTATGGTTCCCTTGCAACGGACATCGGGTTGTTGGGTGGAGGAGTTACCTTCAGTGCTATGGAGTATCAATACTCCCCCCAATAGATCTATGGGTTACACGCCTTTCTTCATGGTTTATGGAGCAGAGGCGGTTCTTCCTAGTGACATCCGTCATGACTCGCCCCGCGTGGCGGCTTACGTTGAAGCTGATAATGAACAGGCACGTCAGGATGCACTTGACCTGTTAGATGAGAAGCATGACATGGCATCAGCCCGCTGGGCGATTTACCAACAGGACATGCGCCGTTATCACAACTGTCGAAGTCCAGAACCTTTCAAGAAGGTGATTTGGTGCTCTGGCTCATCCAGGATCAAACTGATGCACACAAGTTATCCTAACCATGGGAAGGGCCCTTTGTGGTTAGCAAGAACTTGAACAATGGGTCATACTACCTTATCGATGTTTGAGAGCACAAAGACTCATGTAAGTCGGAGGAGGAGACCCGCCGGTCGTGGAATATTGCCCATCTTCGGCCTTACTACACATGAGCCACCAGCTCTTATGATGTACATATTTTTACCATGTATATATTATGATGATTATAAATAAAGCAGGGCCTCTGTCATTTTTTATCTTCAATAATGAGCCTTTGTCGTCATAATTCAATGACCATTGGGAGCTGATCGCATTCGAATCTAGCTTAAACCCTTTGGCACAACTTCCTGATCGTATTCGAAACATAGCTGTTCAAACCTCTTGATCATTTGGGGGCTGGATCGTATTCGAATCATGGCTTAACCCCTTTTGGTCCGACCCGGGTCGTATTTGAATTAGAGTCATTAAATATTTAGACCACTGGGGGCTGATCGTATTCGAATCTAGCTTAACTCCTTTGGCACAACATCTTGATCGTATTCGAATCATAGCTGTTCAAACAACTTGATCATTTGGGGGCTGGATCGTATTCGAATCATAGTTTAACCCCTTTTGGTCCGACTTTCATCGTATTCGAATCAGAGTTGTTAAAAAAGCTTCAAGGTCACTTGGGGGCTTCCTGTTCAAACATAGGTGTCATTCACCAAAGAGAACGTAGTTGTTGGTACCCACTTGATCGGCGTAATGGCAAAAGCCACTTAGGGGCTTCCTGTTCAAACACAGGTGTTATTCACCAAAGAGAACATAGTTATTAACCTTTTGGTCCGGCTTCCTGTTAAAACATAGGTGTCATTCACTAAAGAGAACATAGCCATTAACCCTTTTGGTTCGGCTTACTAATCGTATTCGAATCAGAAGCCTCGTGTTTTTCTCTCCTTGTTGATTTAAGTCTTTTGAAACGGTTTTCCGGGTTTCTTGTCACGCCCAATATGCGACCCTATCCAAAAGGAGCTCGAAGGTCTCACCAAGGATAGACCCGCATATTGAAACGCTTTTGCAAGGTGGATATCATTACATCAACATTACATAATAGATGGGGATACATACAAAAGGCATACAATGCCACACGAATACAACATCACAATACATAAGAGCATCATCCGACTACGGATGAAACACAAACAGAAACTCAAATGACATCCACCCTGCTAGCCCAGGCTGTCGACCTGGAACCTATCCCCTGATCGAAGAAGAAGCAGAAGAAGAACTCCAAACAGGCAAACATCCCTGGAGCCACGGATGCGGAGATATGATGCGATGAACATGGCAACATTTTGCAAAATATTTCAAGACAGAGATTTTTACCCCGCGAAAAAAAACGAAGCGGATCGGGCGAGGAGGCAGAGCGGGTCGGGTCCGGGCGCAGATCGGGTCGAGGCGGACCCGGGCGGCGGCGGCGGCTCCGGCGAGGTCGGAGGAGGCCGGGGAGGCGACGGCGAGGCGGCCCCGGACCAGATCTGGCCGTATCCGGCCGGCGGCGAGCGTGGGCGACGGTTGGAGGCGGGACGCCGGTGGAGGCCGCGGCGGCGAGGCGCGGGTGGCTCCGGCAGGGAGCTCGTGCTCCTGGCGGCGGGGTTGGCACCGGCGGCGGCGCGCTCCAGCGGCAGGACGAGGGCGCGCGGAGGAGGAGGCGGAGATGGGAGCTCGGGCCACGGCGCGGCGGCGGAGCCATGGCGCGGATGCGGAGCCACATCCGCGAGCGTGCTGGGAGGCGCGGCGGCGGGTGACGGGCGCGGACGGCGGCCGGCCGGGCCTGCGCGGGCTGGGGCGGGCCTGCCCTGGGCCCCGCGGGCCTGGCAGCGGGGAGGAGAGAGGAGAGCCGGCGGGGATGACGTGGCGGCGGCGGATTCGTCGAGGGACGGTGGAGGACGTGTCCGGCACCGGGCGAACGTGTCCGGCGCGGCGCGGAGGGGAAAATCTAGGGTTAGGGTAGGATTTCAACCGCGAATTTCGGGGGAGGGGGCTATTTATAGATTTCTGGGAGCTAGGAGAGTCCAAATGAGGAGCGGTTTTCGGCCACGCGATCATGATCGAACGACCGAGAGCATGGAGGGGGTTAGGATGTGCTTTGGGCCACTTTGGAGGGGTGTTGGGCTGCAAAGAGAAAGGGGGGTTTCGGGCTACGCGGTTAACCGTTGGAGTACCAAACGACCTCCAAATGGCACGAAACTTGACAGGCGGTCTACCGGTGGTATACCAAGGCCGCTTGGCAAGACTCGGTCCATTCCGAGAACGTTTAAGACCCGCACACAACAGGAGACAAAAGGGGAACGCCGGAGGGCATAGGAGTGCCGGATTGCAAAACAGACAACGGGGAAAAAGCTCAGATGCATGAGACGAACACGTATGCAAAATGAAATGCACATGATGACATGATAAAATGCAACACGCAAGCAAATGACATGGCAAAGACAGTGAATAACTGGCAGACACCTGGCGCATCGAATCCGGGGTGTTACAACACTCCTCCACTAACAAGAGGTCTCGTCCCGAGATCTTAGGACCGAGACGGAAGGGGAAATGATGAGGTGAAGCAAGAACTCAAGAGAAGAAACAAAGAATCGAGAGCACTTGAGAAGAAGAGAGGAACGATGAGAATGACGATAATCAAAAGCTCACGGAATCAGATAGACTATGAAACCACTCCGATTAGAACGAGATAAAAACGAATAAGACTGAAAGGATTTAGGCAGCACTCCGGCTAAACATGGAAAGAATAGAACACAAGCTTGAGAGGATGGAATGATACTTGATGAAGACATGACACAAAACCTCCGGAAAGAATTAAAAGAGTTGAATGAAAAGAACGGAGAAGAAAATGACAACTTGTGCCACGAATGAAATAGAAAGCAACCTTAGAAGAAAAGATTGAATGGAGTTGTTGAGAAAATTCAACAACAAAAAGAATAAGCTTGTCGTGGACTTATGGACAACATCTCAGAAATTATGAGGTGATAACCAGCCGCAAACGGAAATGATTGGATAACTTAGAAGAACGAAGAAATGCAAAAATTCACTTCAAAAGAATACGGAGAATTATTTGCACTTCGAGATGCGAGAAGAAAAGATACTTGAACTCCACCAACAAGAATCTTGATGAACTCTTGAAAGAATGAATTAAATCATGAAGAACCACCATGAAGAACTCCGGTAACAAAAGGATGACGAGATACAATGAAGGATGAAAGAATAAGATTAAAGCTTGCGATGATTCAGATGGAGGTTCCGATGAAATGGCCGAGGAAATTTGAACTCTGGAAAAGAAAAGATGAAAACACTTGGAACTAGAATTTATTCCTCACGAACAAACTCTGAAGGAAGGGATTAATCACTCTGATGAAATAAGAATAAGGTTTATTGTATGATTATCCTTCATCAAATTAAATTGATGACAAACAATGTATTTTTGCATACTACTTATTCTTCTTGAAAAGGATTGAGAAGTGACATATCGCAAACTTGAGAAGGTCTTCAAATGACGACGAGAAACATCACCAAAATTACTGAGGTACTCCGGTAGAATGAAAAGCAAAGAGGTTGAGCCAACAATGACAAGAATTTGAACGAGATCTTGGAGAAGGCATGTGACTGATGGGATCCATTCTTATGTCACACTTAAAAGAATTGAGAATCACTCCGGGGAAAATTAGAAGAGTCAGGTAAGATCCTGGGAAAAGACCTGTGGGTTAGGGCCCACTGAAGAGATAACACCATTGAAAAGGATTGTTGAAAAGATAGATGATGCACCGGAACAATTGAAATATTTGAATGAGGTGACAACCTCGAATTAATTGGAACACAGACGAATCTCCTGAGATGTCTTGAGCACTCCGAAAGGATAAACTAGCGAGAGGCGAACGAGCAAGGAGAACACTTGATCCAAGGAAAAGAATGTAATCACCCAAAAAACTTGAATTGAGTCCACCAGAAAGAAAAAGAGCTGAAGAATGTCCACCGAGACGAGAATTCACCAGTTGAAATAATTTAGGAAAGACTGAAGAGGTTCCACACGAATGAAAAATGATGTTCGAAAGAGACTCAGGCTCCGGGAAGAATAGGGTGGGAGGGCGGGAAAACAAAGGCAACTTTGAAGGGGAAACTGATGAATATCTTGAAGAGAAAACACCAGTTGAAATCATTGAGGAAAGAAAGCAAAGGTTTCTCACGAGTAGGATGGATACTCGATTACGGACTCCGGTTCCGAGAAGAAAAAGGGTGGGAGGGTGGGAAAGAAACAACTGAGGATTGAACTCAATGATGAAGAGGCTCGAGTCGACTTGACGATAAATGCACCAGATAACAAAAGAAGAGAACCAACGATCGGAAAACCAACTGCGTGATCCTAAAAAAATTTGAAGGGGAAGAGGAGTAGTTCAAAACACCTACATCAAGATTCCTTACCAGAGCGACGAAGGGGCTGAGGAGTAAAAAGAATTCCTACTCGCCGATATAACTAGACTCCGAAAACAGTTTTCTTCTAGACTCAACAACGGCCAAACTACACGATCAATCAAGGGGGCTCCTAGGGTCGGTCGAGGCTCTGATACCAACTTGTCACGCCCAATATGCGACCCTATCCAAAAGGAACTCAAAGGTCCCACCAAGGATAGACCCGCATATTGAAACGCTTTTGCAAGGTGGATATCATTACATCAACATTACATAATAGATGGGGATACATACAAAAGGTATACAATGCCACACGAATACAACATCATAATACATAAGAGCATCATCCGACTACGGATGAAACACAAACAGAAACTCAAACGACATCCACCCTGCTAGCCCAGGCTACCGACCTGGAACCTATCCCCTGATCGAAGAAGAAGCAGAAGAAGAACTCCAAATAGGCAAACATCGCTCTCGCGTCATGATCATCGCAAAACCTGTACCTGCAACTGTTGTTGTAGTAATCTATGAGACACAAGGACTCAACAATCCGATTAACATGGGTATCAAGACTAGCAAAGCTTAAAGGGAAAGGAAGGGGTAAAGTGGTGAGGCTGCAACAGCGGCTAAGCATATATGGTGGCTAACATACGCAAATAAGAGCGAGAAGAGAGCAAAAGGTACGGTCGTGAAGCTAGCAATGATCAAGAAGTGATCCTAAACTCCTACGTACGTCAAACATAACCCAAAACCATGTTCACTTCCCGGACTCCGCCGAAAAGAGACCATCACGGCTACACACACGGTTGATGCATTTTAATTCGGATCTGGTGTCAAGTTATCTACAACAGGACATTAACAAATTCCCATCTGCCTATAACCGCAGGCACGGCTTTCGAAAGATTATACCCTGCAGGGGTGTCCCAACTTAGCCCATGATAAGCTCTCGCGATCAACGAAGGATATACCTTCTCCCAGGAAGACCCGATCAGACTCGGAATCCCGGTTGACAAGACATTTCGACAATGGTAAAACAAGACCAGCAAAGCCGCCCGATCCACCGACAAATCCCGATAGGAGCTGCACATATCTCGTTCTCAGGGCAACACCGGATGAGACTAGCTACGAGTAAAACCAACCCTCAGGTTGCCCCGAGGTGGCCCCGCAGGCAGCTCAGTTCGGACCAACACTTAGAGAAGCACTGGCCCGGGGGGTAAAATAAAGATGACCCTCGAGAGCGCGACTCCCAAGGGAAAAAGGGCTAGGTGAGGCAAATGGTAAAACCAAGGTTGGGCCTTGTTGGAGGAGTTTTATTCAAAGCAAACTGTCAAGGGGGTCCCATAAATCACCCAACCGCATAAGGAACGCAAAATCCGGGAACATAACACCGGTATGACGGAAACTAGGGCGGCAAGAGTGGAACAAAACACCAGGCATAAGGCCGAGTCTTCCACCCTTTACCAAGTATATAGATGCATTAATAATATAAGAGATATTGTGATATCCCAACCAAAATCCTGTCCGCCATGGAGCAATCTTCAACTTCACCTACAACTAGCAACGCTATAAGAGAGGCTGAGCAAAAGCGGTAACATAGCCAAGCAACGTTTGCTAGGAAGGGTGTCAAAGGTTAGAGGTTCATGGCAATTTGGAAGGCTTGAAGAACAGGTGATAGGTAGCGCAGCATAGCGATAGAACGAAACAACTAGCATAGCAATGATAGTAGTGAGATCCAGGGTAGCGGTCATCTTGCCTGAAATCCCACAAGGAAGAAGAACGAGTCCATGAAGAAGACAAACGGATGAAGCCACGAAGATGAACCAAGCGTAGACGAACGAATCCTCACGATCGCAACGAAACAGGAACTATCGAAAAGAAGCACACAACAAGGTAAACACACCACACATGAACATGACATGATGCACAACAAGCATGATGCATGACAAAACTAGATGAGACTACTCATGGCAAGAGATGATGCAAACAAGAACAACACATCAAGGCAAGTTTAAATGAGGCTGGGAACAACATATAACAATTCCGGTAAGTCCTCATATGCATATTTCGAAATTGGTCCAGATCTGAATAAACCTTATGTTCAAGTTGTTAAACAGCAAGTTAAGATGCACCAAGATGATCTACACGAAATTCTATTCAAGTTACATATAAAGCTCATTTAGTTCGGAGCTACGGCCTAGAAGATATGAGCAAAACAAGTTAAACATGACATTGATGCAAAATGCACCCAAACATCAAGCAAACACCTCAAAACATGGATGCATCATGATAATATGAAACTACATGCAAAATCAAGCAAGTTTCATATAGATCACACTCAAAACGGAGCAACGGTTCAACACATACACTCTATACAAGTTATAGCAACAATCTGTCCAAAACTGCAACTAGGCATATTGCAAGCATCAAAACAACATGCTACAGCACCCCAACATGAGAACAAAAGTCATGTACATGATGTACATGTAAAGCATAACAAAACATGAACACTGAGCTATCTCCAGAAATCACTAGAACATGCTCAAACACACATGGCAAGATTGCAAATAATAACAGTTCAGACTTTGCAGAAAATAACATCAGGTTGCAATGTTTAGAGCTATCAAACAACATGTTACAGGAACTTATCATGGCAAACAAAGGCATGGCATGAAGCTACTAAATGCATAGAACAAAAGTCCTTTACTGACCATGAGCCAAAAAGGATCAGAAAATATGATGGCACCCATGTAAACATAGCAAGTTATAATACAGATTCATACATGGCAGGAACAACGATAAGTAGGCATGTTGGTGAGCTTGTACCACTCACCACAGAGCAATACATGGAATGGCAAGGCAACCAACAGTAAGAAGATATGTTTATGAAGCTAAGCATGGCAATATCAAGTCCATAGGGTGCATGGAACACTAGCAACAATCATGGCAACAACTGAACTTAATGTTAACAGGCTGACAACAACATTATTTAGCAACTTTGGAGCAAGATTACAACAATCTACAGCAGGCTATAAATGCAACTAGGGGCATGGATGGATAGAGCATGACATGTAGAACAAAACACCCTTAGTGAACATCTCCAGATTATGCATAGAATGACTTGTAGCAGCAGGTTTACATAGCATCACGAAATAACAGATTCAGCCTAGCAAAACAGCAACAACAAGTACACTACTTCACGAGCTCGATTCACTCACCACAAGTCATTGCATGACAAGATAAGCATAGCATCAGCAAGAAGACATGTTTATGAAACAAACCAATGCAAGAACAAGTTCATAGCATGCAAGGATCAACTACAACAACCTTGGCAAAATTGAATAACATGTAAACAATCTGCCAGGAAACATTTTGTAGCAAAAGTAGAGCACGAAAATGACATGCTAGACTACTCCATAATTGCAAATAGGGGCATGAATGGATAGAGCAAAATCATATGTTCAAAACACCCTTACGGAAGTATCTCCAAATAAGCATGGATCTCTCTGTAGCATCAAGTTTACACGGCATCAAAATAACAGCAGAACAGGGACTGAAATCAGCAATATCATGAAGCCTAGTTTGCCTGCTTGTGCTAGTCACCACATTGATCCCAAAAATACATGGCATACACCCCTGTAAAGATGGCATGGCATAGTTCAAAGCACATGTAGACGTCAACCTCATAGGATGCACACATCAATCATGGCAAAAATGACAAATGAGCATGTTCATAACAGTTTCAGCAGACAACATTATGAAGCACTCCTGCAACGATGATTCAGGCATCAAGATGAGCTCAAATGAACATTATGCAATGGAATGGAATGAAGTACTCGTTGAGACGAACAATTTGACATATTACACGCATAAAACGGAGCCACGGATGCGGAGATATGATGCGATGAACATGGCAACATTTTGCAAAATATTTTGGGACTTGGAGAGATTTTTACCCCGCGAAAAAAAACGAAGCGGATCGGGCGAGGAGGCAGAGCGGGTCGGGTCCGGGCGCAGATCGGGTCGAGGCGGACCCGGGTGGCGGCGGCGGCTCCGGCAAGGTCGGAGGAGGCCGGGGAGGCGGTCCCAGACCGGATCTGGCCGGATCCGGCCGGCGGCGAGCGTGGGCGACGGCTGGAGGCGGGACGCCGGTGGAGGGCGCGACGGCAAGGCGCGGGTGGCTCCGGCAGGGAGCTCGTGCTCCTGGCAGCGGGGTTGGCACCGGCGGCGGCGCGCTCCGGCGGCCGGACGAGGGTGCGCGGAGGAGGAGGCGGGAGTGTGCCCGGAGGCGCGGCGGTGGGCGACGGGCGCGGACGGTGGCCGGCTGGGCCTGCGCGGCTGGGGCAGGCCTGCCCTGGGCCCCGCAGGCCTGGTGGCGGGGAGGAGAGAGGAGAGCCGGCGGGGATGACGTGGCGGCGGCGGATTCGTCGAGGGACGGTGGCGGACGTGTCCGGCACCGGGCGGACGTGTCCGGCGCGGCGCGGAGGGGAAAATCTAGGGTTAGGGTAGGATTTCAACCGCGAATTTCGGGGGAGGGGGCTATTTATAGATTTCTGGGAGCTAGGAGAGTCCAAATGAGGAGCGGTTTTCGGCCACGTGATCATGATCGAATGACCGAGAGCATGGAGGGGGTTAGGATGGGCTTTGGGCCACTTTGGAGGGGTGTTGGGCTGCAAAGAGAAAGGGGGGTTTCGGGCTACGTGGTTAACCGTTGGAGTACCAAACGACCTCCAAATGGCACGAAACTTGACAGGCGGTCTAGCGGTGGTATACCAAGGCCGCTTGGCAAGACTTGGTCCATTCCGAGAAAGTTTAACACCCGCACACAACAAGAGACAAAAGGGGAACGCTGGAGGGCATAGGAGTGCCGGATTGCAAAACGGACAACGGGGAAAAAGCTCGGATACATGAGACGAACACGTATGCAAAATGAAATGCACATGATGACATGATAAAATGCAACATGCAAGCAAATGACATGGCAAAGACAGCGAATAACTGGCAGACACCTGGCGCATCGAATCCGGGGCGTTACATTTCTCTTGATATTTTTTGCTTACGTCTGAAGCATATATGTGGTTTCAATTAACCCGGCTTGACTTTGGATGATAAGTCGCCAGCATATGAGAATCATAACACACTTGGAAGTTTTTGCTTTTAAAGATTGGGTTATCACCCTTACTGCACAGGTTGCATAAACCGGCAGTACAAATGCAATATCATAGGTATGATATTGTTATTATCGTTATGTTTCAAGTTCTGATTCATACCAGCCTTATCTATGACTCTTTTTTACATATCAATGATTATATGTAAGATATCATGACCTGCCCTGCGGTAAACCGCCAAGGGTTCTTGTGATCTCTTTCTGTGTGTAGGATAGTTCAAGGATTTTCTTATGCACAAGTCAAACAAATATAAGTGTAAAGAGGATAAATATATGAGGGTGGATTAGGAGTGTTGAGCACCCAAACGTGCACGATGGCACGACAGAACAAAGTCATTGCGATCCTATTACATGACTCCCCGAGTCTAAATAATCAACTGTTTTTCAAAGTCACAGATATGAACCTCCCAGCGGCTCAATTTTCTTGCCGGCCTGATGCTTCTGGATCAACCCTCTCCGCTTCTTTGTCCCATTCTACATCCTGGAAGGTTGGTGACGACCTGTCAATGCCATCCAAAGCTTGAAACTCAGCTTCATCATCAACTAGCGTGGACGGGTCAACTTCAGGGGCAAAGGTGTGCTTGCGGATTGGGGGATCATGCCTGTCATTTTATAAGATGGTGTTGTCATCCTCTGATTTCCGATGTCATAAGCCGGATGGTACTTGGTGAGGTCTGTCTCATTGGCAATCAGGCTAGCCAGAGGATGTATCTCCCTGACGCAAGTAGCAAAGTCCTTCTGTTCAAATGGAGTGGCATCCTCCTTGAGGCTTAGATATCCAATAGAGATGTCGGCCGAGTCTAATTCCAGTAGCCATGCTTTGGCCCGGATCAAGGAAGTCACGGCTCCGGCTCTTGCAGATGATCGCTTTATTTCATTAAACCGCTGGGACAGCAAAGAAAGTTTCCTTAGCACATCAACCAAGAGTGTGGGGGCTTCATTGGACAAAGCAACTGCGGCCAATGCACGCTGAGCACCAGTGTAAAGCTGCTCTACCAATGTGTAAACGGCCTTTAGCTTTACAAGCATGTCTTGGTTGAGATTATTGCTCCTAGGGCCTGCATAATAATCACAAAGGAGTTAAGAGCAGATAATATCATCAAGGAGGATATTCAAAATTTGACAGTCATCTGGCGACTTACCAAAAATAGCAGATACCATCTGAGATACCTGGTGTTTTAAGCCGGTAAGTTCAGTGGTGGCTTCTTCGAGAGCCGCCTATGCCTTTTCTTCCCATTGGGTCAACACAATCTATTCTTCACACCAGACACTTTTTTCAGCTTCAAAACCGGTTTTTACTTTTTCTGCTTCACCCACGCTAAATTCGAACTTTGAGTTCGCCTTCTAGGTTTTAGTTGATCGCCAACACAGTAGGTCTCCCCGATTCAGTAAAGCCGATCTTGGTGATCCCTACATCAACATCTCGTGGGTTGGTTGTCTTGACAGGGCATCAAGCTTTAGGGTTTAACGAGCATGCATCGGTTTAATAAACATGGGGTCAACAGTCATTGTTGGCATGTCATGAACCGGCTCAAGCAGCTCGGGAATAGAGGCTTTAAGCGCTGCGGTTTGGAGCTCCGGCTCATGGACTGTTGGCTCTTCAACCGGCTTGTTCTTCTTTGACCTCTTGTTGGGCTTTTCTTTTCCACTGCATGAGTCAAAAAAGGTCAGTACAAGTATAAGACTATTATAATGAGTAAAGGATAAGTAAATCTTCATTACCCAGGAGTGGTCTAGAAATCCGGCATGTTAGGCTGGATTGAGTCGGCCGAAGAGGAATGTGAAGTTTCTTGATAATTTGAATCAGAAGAGTTGAGCGGCTGACGAGTGAGACCAGCCAAAGGGTAAAAAGAGTTTAAGTCGGGGGTGACCTCATTTCGGCGCTTCCTCAGCGTGTTCGGCAAGCCAGAGGAGAGTTCCGCATCCTTGCTCATCCGGATCTGCCGCTGGTTCTCGTGCTGCTGTTGCTTCAAAATAAAGTGAGGATCCATATCAGCTAAGGGGTGTGAAAGTCTTACTTTCCGGGTTACTCTTCGGATTCTTTGTATTGGCAAAGGCTTGGAGTCGGAGGAAATAATATTTACCTCTTCTTCCACTCCTTGACTCGTTCCCGTGTCGTCCTAATGATAGTCAATGTCAATAATATGATTGAAAAAAGAGCCAAGAGAATCAAGGGCTACTTCCGACTCAGAGGTGTCATCAAGTTGAAGTAATTCAGAAGCAATGGGCTTCTTTCCTATTTTCTTGGTGGCTCTCCTGGTGGCTTTCTTGACCTTCCTGGCTCTCTTTGCAGCTTCATGGTCATACTATTTATTCCAAAAGTCATCATCAGCCTGTGAAAATTGTCAAGATTGAGTTAAAACAAAGTATTAAGGAGGAAGGTAAAAGAGCCGGTTCGGTGACTTACTTTTGGTGCTGGGTTAGACTTGCAGAAAGGGTTTAGGCCCACCCTGCTGCAATCATCTAGGCTCTCATTCAGAAGAGATTTTGTCATCTCGTTGATAAGGACATCAGGTAACTCATCGAGGCTGTGGCGTAGAGGATCCTTTGTATCCCCGGTGTAAGTACACATTAAGCCAGAGCGGCGGCTCAAGGGGATGATCCGCCAGGCAACCCAGCACCAGGCCAAGTCAATGCCATTTAAGACGTTCCCCAACAGAACTTTGACTTTTGCAATGGTAGGCGCGAGCTTCTGGCGATCAACAACTGACAACTTGTCGGGGAGCGGATGATTAGATTCGAAACGCAGGGCACAAAAGTCGGGCGGAGGATTCTCATCAGCCGAAGAAGTATCTTGGCAGTAGAACCATGTTTGGTTCCACTCTTTGGGATGACTTGGCGGCCGCGCATAAGGAAAAATGGCGTCTCCCCATCGTTGTATTGAAACCCCACCAAGTTCCAAGCTAGGTCCGTTGGAGTATTCATTCTAGCGGTTCAAGTAAAAGTATTCTCTGAAAAGTTCCAAGCTGGGTTCTTCTTCAAGGAATACCTTACAGAACACTTGAAAGTTTCATATCTTAGACATGGAATTGGGTCCGATGACTTGAGGATGGAGGTCGAAAAAGAGCAAAATGTCTCTGAAGAACTTAGAATCGGGTGGCGAAAAGCCCCGGTTCATGTGATCAGTGAAGACAATAACTTCCCCTGTTTTGGGCTGAGGTTTCTCTTCCGCCGGTTTAGGGGGCGGTAAGACATGACATCCTTTTTGGGCAGATAGCCAGTTTTCACAAAATCTTCAAGTGTACTCTCCGTGACGATGGATCGAACCCAATTACAGGAAGTTGTTGTTTTGGGCGGCATTATGAAGAAGGAAGCCTAAAAAAGAATAAATTTGTCGGTTCAAATTTAAGCCGGAGGGAAAAGTATTATAGCACATTTAGAATGGCCGCTTACAAAGGGGACTAATGGTATATGACTAATTATGTCAGGGTATCTAAGCCGTCATGAGCAGTTTGATGTTATCTATTAAGCATTGCAATTAAAGCCGGTGGTATGAGCCGCCATGACTAGGTGACTCTATCCAGGTGTAGTTTTTTTTGCAAAGTACGGCACAAACAGATTTCACAGATTGCAAGTATTATTTCAGATCAGCGGCAGTTCAGAAAAGGAAATAATTCAAGACCTAAAAAACCAGTACATGGAGTTCATAAGCTCTAATGAGATCTCTTTCCAAAGAAAAGGGGTCCACTGGTATTGAAGGTAAAGGCAAAACAACTACCGCATAAGTTTTATACTGTTTTTAGATCAAGGATGCTACGGTGGAGGAACTATGAAGAACACGATGAACAGTTGGAACCCTAATGTGGATCTGGGGTACAGAAGAGCAAGTCTTACCAATGCAGGTCGACTGCAGAGGAACGCCGCTGTTCTTTGGTTCATTCAGGGTGATGCAGCGGCTAGGGACGAAGACGACGGTGTGCGCTATGGCGGCTGCGGAGCTCGAGCGGCAGAGGGTCGCGAGAGGAAGAAGATGATGGAAAATGGGGAGAATGAGAAGAGGCCAGTCGTTGCTATTTATAAGGAAGGGCTGATAAGTGGGTGCGAAAAACAAGGAGACCTGAACGTGGTTATCCAGCTGCCCACGCACCTCGATTTTTGAAACGATGATTAAGATAAAGATCCGTTGAGGTATGTTTGATAAAATATGAATTAATGGCAGGTGACATCTTGGTGGGTTATCACAAATCCATAAGATGACGTCATGGGGGGTTATCAACCCTCGCACAAATGAAGAAGAGAAGATTTTTTCTAAAAGTGTTGAAGATTGACATGAACCAGTTCAAATCAATATGGGGCCTAATGTTGGGGATATAACTACTAGGTAT
Source organism: Triticum aestivum (assembly GCF_018294505.1). Taxonomy (NCBI): domain Eukaryota; kingdom Viridiplantae; phylum Streptophyta; class Magnoliopsida; order Poales; family Poaceae; genus Triticum; species Triticum aestivum. The sequence goes on from NC_057807.1 coordinate 280,573,676, forward strand.
AACCCGCCCAGGAGGGGCCGGGTTATACCTATGGCGATTCATCATCATGAAGCCCACTAAGATGTTTGAAGATGACGGTTTAGTTAAAGGGCCCAAGGCCCAAAGGCCACTTAAGGCTCGCAAGGGTAAACCGCCATATATGTAAAGACTTGTACCTTAAGACATGTAAAGATAGTCACCGAGCCGGGCACGTTCTTTGAGTCGGCCGGGACGCCGTGAGCTGCTGGGCGTCGACCTGTGTATATAAAGGGGTGACCCAGCAGCGGTTCAGGATGAGAAACAAAAGATTGAAAGCTAGGTCAAGTGGATTCTCTCCCTGGTAATCGAGACATAAGCAATACCACTTCAAACTGGATTAGGCCTTTACCTTAACCGCAAGGGGCCGAACCAGCATAAACTCCCGTGTCCTTTGTCCCATTTAACCCCTTTAAGCTTCCTAGTTGCGATGGCTCCACGACTAAGTCCTTCTGCTAGGACATCTGCCGTGACCTTTCCACGACACAAGCCAATACACACAATAGCCCAAATGGCGGGCTTATGTCCAAGAATATGTATTTTCATCTTATGCTTCCAACTAGCAAAATTAGTACCATCAAAGTAAGGACCTCTGCGGTGGTAATTTTCCTCGCTAGATGCCATACTCTCCTAGGTTGTGAGACCAAGGCTATGATCACCAAAAGCTATGGAAATCAAGGCAAATGGAGACCAAAGCTCTGATACCAATTGCAGGATCGAAAGTATGTCTAGAGGGGGGGTGATTAGACTACTTACCAAATAAAAACTCAACCTTTTCCCAATTTTAGTTATTGGCAATTTTTAGCTACTTAGCACAAGTCAAGCAATCAAGATACAAGTAAAGCAAGCATGCAAAATAGTATATGAGCAGCGGAAAGTAAAGCATGCAACTTGCAAGAAAGTAAAGGGATGGGATTTGAGTATGCAAACGCAATTGGAGACACGGATGTTTTTGGCATGGTTCCGATAGGTGGTGCTATTGTACATCCACGTTGATGGAGACTTCAACCCACGAAGGGTAACGGTTGTGCGAGTCCACGGAGGGCTCCACCCATGAAGTGTCCACGAAGAAGCAACCTTGTCTATCCCACAATGGCCATCGCCCATGAAGGACTTGCCTCACTAGGGTAGATCTTCACGAAGTAGGCAATCTCCTTGCCCTTACAAACTCCTTGTTTCAACTCCACAGTCTTGTCGGAGGCTCCCAAGTGACACCTAACGAATCTAGGAGACACCATTCTCCAAAAGGTAATAGATGGTGTGTTGTTGATGAACTGCTTGCTCTTGTGCTTCAAATGATAGTCTCCCCAACACTCAATTCTCTCTCGTAGGATTGGATTTGGTGGAAAGAAGATTTGAGTGGAAAGCAACTTGGGGAAGGCTAGAGATCAAGATCCATATGGTTGGATTGGAATATCTTGGCCTCAACACATGAGTAGGTGGTTCTCTCTTAGAAAATGAATGCTGGAAATGTAGGCACATTCTGATGGCTTCCCTCAAGAATGAGGAGAGGGTGGAGGGGTATAAATAGCCTCCACACAAAATCTAACTGTTACACACAATTTACCAAACTCGATGGGACCGAATCAGAAAACTCGGTCGGACCGATTTAGTTCATAATGTGACTGTTAGGCATTTCGGTGGGACCGACATATCAACTTGGTGGGACCGATATCATTAGGGTTAGGGCATAACATAATCTCGGTTTGACCGATTACACAAACTCGGTTGGACCGACTTTGGTAATACGCAAACCAGGGAGTTGGTCAGGCAAGTGAAAGATTCGCTCGTCTCGGTGGGACCGAAGCATTACGAAAAGGAAAAGGGAGTTTGCATTGCAGACTCGGTGGGTCTGGTCGCTCATCACGGTTGGACCGAAATGTTATGAAGGGAAACATGGAGTTTGCAATCTCGTCTCGGTGAGACTGAGATCCCTATCGGTTAGACCGAAGTGACTAGGGTTTCTAGCAGTGGCTATGTCAAATGAACTCGGTAGCACAGGATGTATCAAATCGGTGGGGCCGAGTTTGACTTTTGGTTCGGGACATATGTGGATATGAGAAAGTGCTTGAGGGCTTTTGGAGCATATCACTAAGAATTTTGAGCAAGCAAGCCATTACGCAACACCTCATCCCCTTTTAATAGTATTGGCTTTCCTATAGACTCAATGTGATCTTGGATCACTGAAAATAGAAAATGTAGAGTCTTGAACTTTAGAGCTTGAGCCAATCCTTTGTCCTTAACATTTTGAGGGGTCCACATTCCAAATCCATGCCATGCCAGTCATTGAACTTTCCTGAAATATTCATCTTGTAATAGAATTAGTTCAATGAGCTATATGTTGTTAATCATTACCAAAACCACCCAGGGATAGTTGCACGTTCAATCCGGCGATCTCCTTCGTCTGCTCCTGCGACAGTACATCGAAGAGAGCTTTGGAGCGTGCTCGGAGCGGAGCCGCCAATGTCCTTTGTCTGCTCCTGCGATAGTACGTCCAGGAGAGCTTTGGACCATGATAACCCACAAGTATATGGGATCACTTGAAGCCTCTTTCGGTAAGTAAGAGTGTCAAACCCAACAAGGAGCTAAAGGAAGAACAAATATTCCCTCAAGTTCTATCGACCACCAATACAACTCTAAACACGCTTAACATTCACTTTATCTAGAACAAGTATGAAACTAGAAATACTTTGTAGGTGTTTTTGGATAGGTTTGCAAGATAATAAAGAGCGCGAAAATAAAAAGTAGGGGTTGTTTAGATGAAGAAAAAACTAAGTTAGTTTTAGTATAGAGCTTTTTGGCACGAGAAAGTTATTTGTCCCTAGGCAATCGATAACTAGACCAGAAATCATTATTGCAATTTTATATGAGGGAGAGGCATAGGGTAACATAGTTTCTCTTCTTGGATCATATGCACTTATGATTAGAACTCTAGCAAGCATCCTCAACTACTAAAGATCATTAAGGTAAAACCCAACCATAGCATTAAAGTATCAAGTCCTCTTTATTCCCATACGCAAACAACCTACTTACTCGGGTTTGTGCTTTTGCCACTCACGCCACCCACCATAAGCAAATCATGAGCATATTGCAAACCCTACAGCGGGGATCCCTCATGCTTGCGCGATACAGAGATCACAATAGAACAGCACCAATAATAAAACATGCAACTCAAACCAATCACGATCATCAATGAACCCATAGGACAAAACAGATCTACTCAAACATCATAGGATAGCCATACATCATTGGGAAATAATATATAGCATTGAGCACCATGTTCAAGTAGAGATTACAGTGGGGAGAAGAGGTGTTACACCACTGCATAGAGGGGGAGAGAGTTAGTGATGACGGTGGTGAAGTTGTTGGTGTAGATCTCCGTCACGATGATGGCCCCGGCGGTGTTCCGGCGCCATCGGGAGAGAGGGGGAGAGAGCCCCCTTCTTCTTCTTCTTCCTTGACCTTCCCCCTAGATGGGAGAAGGGTTTCCCTTCTGGTCCATGTTCTCAATGGAGGCGGAGGGGTGAGATCCCCTCCGATATTGGATCTCTCTCTCTCTGTTTCATTCTGTTTCTGTGCTCCCTGATTTTGCCCTTTCACCGTTTCTTAAATTCCCGGAGATCGTAACTTCGATTAGGTTGTACTTTAGACACAATTTTTATCCGGATATTGGCTTTCTTGCGGTGAAAGAAGGGCACAAACCGCCTTATGGAGTGCCCACGAGGGCCCAGGGCACGCCCTACCCCCCTGGGGCGCACCCTCTGCCTCGTGGCCTCCTCGGGCATCGTCTCAAGTTGATTCTTTTTCCCAAAAATCACATATATTCCAAAAAAATCTCCAGAAGTTTTTATTGCGTCTGGACTTTGTTTGATATGGATTTTCTGCGAAACAAAAAATGCAACAGAAAGGAACTGGCACCGGGTATTGGATCAATATGTTAGTCTCAAAAATAGTATAAAAAGTTGCCAAAAGTATATAAAAGTTGTAGAATATTGGCATGGAACAATCAAAAATTATAGATATGATGGAGACGTATCAGCATCCCAAGCTTAATCCTGCTCATCCTCGAGTAGGTAAATGATAAAAAAATATAATTTTTGATGTGGAATGCTACCTAGCATAATCTTGATCATATTAAGACACGAGTCATTCAAAGCAATAGTCTATCATTTGACATCAGGACCATAATACTTCAAGCATACTAATAAAGCAATCATGTCTTTTCAAAATAACATGGCCAAAGAAAGTTATCCCTACAAAATCATATAGTCTGGCTATACTCCATCTTCACCACACAAAATATTTAAATCATGCACAACCCCGATGACAAGCCAAGCAAATGTTTCATACTTTTAATGTTCTCAAACCTTTTCAACTTTCACGCAATACATGAGCATGAGCCATGGATATAGCACTATAGGTGGAATATAATATGATGGTGGAGGTTGTGTGGAGAAGACAAAAAGGAGAAAGTCTCACATCGACGTGGCTAATCAATGGGCTATGGATATGCAGATCAATTGATGTCAATGTGAGGAGTAGGGATTGCCATGCAACGGATGCACTAAGAGCTATAAGTGTATGAAATTTCAAACTGGAAACTAAGTGGGTGTGCATCCAACTTGCTTGCTCATGAAGACCTCTGGCATTTGAGGAAGCCCATCATCGGAATGTACTAGCCAAGTTCTATAATGAAAATTCCCAGTAGTATATGAAAGTGATAACTCAAGAGACTCTCTATATGAAGAACATGGTGCTACTCTGAAGCACAAGTGTGGTAAAAGGATAGTAACATTGGCCCTTCTCTCCTTTTCTCTCATTTTTTTGTTTTCTTTGGTGGGCTTCTTTGGCCTCTTTTTTTATTTGGGCTTCTTTGGCCTATTTTATTTTAAAGTCTAGAGTCTCATCCCGACTTGTGGGGGAATCATAGTCTCCATCACCCCTTCCTCACTGGGGCAATGCTCTAATAATGATGATCATCACACTTTTATTTACTTACAACTCAATATTACAACTCGATATCTAGAACAATGTGACTCTATATGAATGCCTTTGGCAGTGTACCAAGATGTGCGATGATCTAGCATAGCAAAGATGTCAAAAAATGGACAAGCCATGAAAATATCGTGCTAGCTATCTTACGATCATGCAAAGCAATATGACAATGAATGCTCACGTCATGTATATGAAGATGATGAAAGTTGCATGGCAATATATCTCGGAATGGCTATGGAAATGCCATGATAGGTAGGTATGGTGGCTGTTTTGAGGAAGATATAAAGAGGCTTATGCGTGATAGAGCGTATCGTATCACGGGGTTTGGATGCACCAGCAAAGTTTGCACCAACTCTCGAGGTGAGAAAGGGCAATGCACGGTACCGAAGAGGCTAGCAATGGTGGAAGGGTGAGAGTGCGCATAATCCATGGACTCAACATTAGTCATAAAGAACTCACATACTTATTGCAAAAGTCTATTAGCTATCAAAACAAAGTACTACACGCATGCTCCTAGGGGGATAGATTGGTAGGAAAAGACCATCGCTCGTCCCCGACCGCCACTCATAAGGAAGACAATTAAAAAAATAAATCATGCTCCGACTTCATCACATAACGGTTCACCATACGTGCATGCTTCGGGAATCACAAACCTCAACACAAGTATTTCTACCAATCCACAATTACTCACTAGCATGGCTCTAATATCACCATCTTTATATCACAAAATTATTGCAAGGAATCAAACATATCATATTCAGTGATCTACAAGTTTTATGTAGGATTTTATGACTAACCATGTGAATGACCAATTCCTGTCATCTCTCTAAATAGATATAAGTGAATCAAGAGAGTTTAATTCTTTCTACAAAAGATATGCCCACGCTCTAACAAATATAAATGAAGCAAAAGAGCATTCTACAAATGGAGGTTTTCTATGTGTAAAGAAACAGGCAATCCAAACTTCAAATGATATAAGTGAAGCACATGAAGCATTCTATAAAGCCATACTCAAAAGGTATAAGTGAAGTGCAAAGAGAATTCTATAAATCAACCAAGGACTATCTCATACCAGCATGGTGCATTATTAAATTAAAAATAAAAAGCACACGACGCTCCAAGATTTACGCATATCGTGTGACGAATAAAAATATAGCTCCAAGTAAAATTACCGATGATCGTTAGAAGAAAGAGGGGATGCCTTCCGGGGCATCCCCAAGCTTAGTTGCTTGGGAGTCCTTGAATATTACCTTGGGGTACCTCGAGCATCCCCAAGCTTAGCCTCTTGCCACTCCTTATTACTTCATCCATCGTGATCTCACCCAAAACTTGAAAACTTCAATCACACAAAACTTAACAAAACCCTCGTGAGATCTGTTGGTATAATAAAACAAATCACCACTTTAAGTACTGTTGCAAACTCATTCATATTTTGTTTTTTCATTGTAGCTACTGTATTATAACTTCTCCATGGCTTATACCACCGGTAAAATCAATAGTTTCATCAAAACGAGCAAAACAATGCATCAAAAATAGAATCTGTCTTAAACAGGACAGTCTGTAGAAATCTAAACATCTACCATACTTCTGTAGCTCCAAAAATTCTGAAACAATTATGAAAAAATAAACAATTTGTATAGAAGTGCTGTTCAAAAAATTTCAGAACCATTTGACTTTTCAGTAAAAAAATGTAAAATCACGGACTACAGCCAAAGTTTCTGTTTTTACACCGCACAAACCAAACAAGCAATCTAATCATCCTAAAGGCAAATCTTGGCACATTATTTTTATAATACAATGGATTTATACAAGGGGATAATTATTTTTGTTGAAAAGTTTCTGTAATTAAGATTCACAAAGATTCCATGGGCATGAACAAAGTTCAAGGCATGCTCCCACTTTAACAATGCTCATCTCTCTCACTTTCACTTTTCTTTTTGAAAAAGTTTTAGGTTCCCCTCCATATTTTTTGTTTTTTAAACTTTACAAAAGCACTCAACAGAAATAAACGACTCTCTAAAACTTCCGGGTTGTCTCCCTGGCAGCGCTTTCTTTAAAGCCATTAAGCTAGGCATATAGTGCTCAAGTAATGGATCCACCCGGGTCCCAAGGTATATCAAAGCCAATTTTAACTAACAATGATTTGTAATTTAGTAGTGAGCACAAAGTAACATTTATCATGTAATGACAAAGTCTAACTCTCTTCCTATGCATCAGCATGTCATAAAAGAACAATTCATGCACACAAAGTAAAGGCCAATGCATAGTATAAAAAGTTTCTTGCAATTTTATCGTATTGGAAACATAGAGAGGCAAATATGTAGTTCCTCTCTCATATTTATTGCAAGTAGGAGCAGAAAGCACATGCATATTATATTTATCAAAATCATTATGTGCAATGGGAAAAGGCAACCCATCAATATAATCCTTAATAAGCACCAACTTCTCTGATATAATGTTGTTGGGAGAATTCAAAAGGATAATAGGACTATCATGCATGGGTGCAATAGAAACAATTTCATTCTTAACGTAAGGAACTATTGCAAGTTCATCTCCATAAGAATCATTCATATTGGCATCATGGCCACAAGCATAGCAAGCATCAAGTTCATCAAAAAGGGGTATATCAAATGAATCAATGGGATTATAGCAATTATCATAGCATTCATCCTTCGGTAAGAATGAAGGGACATTAAAAAATGTATGAGTTGGAGGGTTACTCTGATTAGAAGGTGGGAACGGGTAGCTAATTCGCTCTTCCCCCTTTTGTTCTTCGCTCTCCTCATCATCTTTTTCATCCAAAGAGCTCACATTTTCGACAATTTCTTCTTCCATAGATTCCTGCAAAATATTAGTATCTTCTTGGACAGCGGAGACTTTCTCAATAAATGCATCAATATCGGCATTATATTCATAATTCTCATAGCAATATTTAAGTATAGCAAAATTTTCAGGCCTATAAACATCATCATCAAAAGCTTCATACTTTTCAAACAAAGATTCAATTTCATAAGCACCCTTAAAAGCAACAAATTCTTCTATTCATTCCACATCATAGTAATCATATATATCATTAGCATAAGAAGCCAAGGTTTCATTATCACTAAATGTGCATGAAAAGGGAAGGTGTGGAGCCTTCATCCTAGAGCAACAAGTATAATCATATCTGAAGCATAGTTGCCGAGCATACCAATGCAACATATGAGTTTGATCCCATAATAGTTTCCCTTTTTGAGTCAAGTGTTAATCCCTAAAATATTCACGTTGATCCAACGTGTCTCCCATTATATAGTTGAATGGGGTTTTCTCAGGATTATTAAAGTAGCGCATAATATGTTTCACATAATGAGCATCGAGGGTTTTAGGAGGTTCCCCATCTCCATCAGTAGCAAGTACACCTAATTTTTTTGGTATTTCGTGTTCCATATCCATAACTAAAGATAGAGAGCAACTTAGAACAGAAAATAAAAACTACTTAGAGATAAAGCAAACAACCACACACAAGAATATTCACCCCACGCTATTGCTCCCCGGCAACGGCGCCAGAAAAAGGTCTTGATAACCCACAAGAATAGGGGATCAATTGTAGCCTCTTTCGATAAGTAAGAGTGTCGAACCCAGCGAGGAGCTAAAGGCAGAACAAATATTCCCCCCAAGTTCTATCGCCCACCGATACAACTCTACGCACGCTTAACGTTCGCTTTACCTAGAACAAGTATGAAACTAGAAATACTTTGTAGGTGTTTTTGGATAGGTTTGCAAGATAATAAAGAGCGCGGAAATAAAAAGTAGGGGCTGTTTAGATGAAGACACAACTAAGTTAGTTTTAGTAGAGAGCTTTTTGTCACGAGAAAGTTATTTGTCCCTAGGCAATCGATAGCTAGATCGGAAATCATTACTGCAATTTTATATGAGGGAGAGGCGTAAGCTAACATACTTTCTCTTCTTGGATCATATGCACTTATGATTGGAACTCTAGCAAGCATCCACACCTACTAAAGATCATTAAGGTAAAACCCAACCATAGCATTAAATATCAAGTCCTCTTTATTCTCATACGCAAACAACCTACTTACTCGGGTCTGTGCTTCTGTCACTCACGCCATCCACCATAAGCAAATCATGAACATATTGCAAACCCTACAGCGGGGATCCCTCACGCTTGCGCGACACGGAGAGCACCATAGGACAGCACCAATAATAAAACATGCAACTCAAACCAATCACAATCATCAATGAACCCATAGGACATAACAGATCTACTCAAACATCATAGGATAGCCATACATCATTGGAAATAATATATAGCATTGAGCACCATGTTCAAGTAGAGATTAAAGTGGGGAGAAGAGGTGTTACACCACTGCATAGAGGGGGAGAGAGTTGGTGATGACGGCGGTGAAGTTGTTGGTGTAGATCTCCGTCACGATGAAGGCCTTAGTGGCGTTCCGGTGCCATCGGGAGAGAGGGGGAGAGAGCGCCCCTTCTTATTCTTCTTCTTCCTTGACCTTCCCCCTAGATGGGAGAAGGGTTTCCCCTCTGGTCCATGGTCTCCATGGAGGCAAAGGGGCGAGAGCCCCTCCGAGATTGGATCTCTCTCTCTGTTTCCTTCTGTTTCTGTGCTCCCTGATTTTGCCCGTTCACCGTTTCTTAAATTCTCGGAGATCCGTAACTCCGGTTGGGTTATACTTTGGACACGATTTTTATCCTGATATTGGCTTTCTTGCGGTGAAAGAAGGGCACCAACCGCCTTACAGAGTGTCTACGATGGCCTAGGGCACGCCCTACCCCCTGGGGCATGCCCCCTGCCTCGTGGACTCCTCGGGCATCGTCTCACGTTGATTCTTTTTCCCAAAAATCACATATATTCCAAAAAATATCTCCGGAATTTTTTATCGTGTTTGGGCTCTGTTTGATATGGATTTTCTATGAAACAAAAAACATGCAACACACAGGAACTGGCACTGGGCACTGGATCAATATGTTAGTCCCAAAAATAGTATAAGAAGTTGCCAAAAGTATATTAAAGTTGTAGAATATTAGTATGGAACAATAAAACATTATAGATACGACAGGGACATATTAGAGGGCCAGGAGGCCATGGTTGGAGTGGTGCCGACAGAAGGAAGGGACCGGAGGAGAATGAGTGTGGGTCTTTGGCTATGGCTGGGAGCTGGGGCTCAAGTTAATATAGCGGGCGAATGGCAATGAGCTGCGGCAGACGGATGGACGGCTGGCGCCGGAGTAGGTTCGTCGGGCCCGAATGCGGACGCTGCTTTAGTGACTTAACTGCAGGTGCATTGGGTTACTGACATGTGGGCCCAGCGGGCATCTAGCCCGCATGTCAGTGACACACCAACTGCACCTGCAGTTAAGTCCGATGAATGCGGCATTAACGTTCTAGAGAGATGGTGACCGTTTCACGCCGGAAGCGCGCGCTAGCGATGGAAGGGGTTTTGGTAGGCCAGGGCGGTCAGACGCTGGCGTCGGGGTAAAATGTGAACTCATGGATGACGAGCCTTTGAAGCGTATGCGGCACGTATTGACAACCAGGCGTCCATGCAACCGCTCTTGTCGCCAGCTAGCCTTCGATGACCACCATTAGACACCACACAACCATGCATAACTTATGAATAATGGACGAATCGATTAGACACACACTCGTGTGCAGTGGCACTATGATCGGTCGCTCACGATAGTACATACTCCGTACCATAGTACCCTCTCTAGCTAGGCTATTTTATAGATTGTCCTTGTGATAGATGATATACATGAGCAAGGCGCTCCCGAGTGTTGAGCCAGGTGAATACATGCTCAGCCTTCGCGGAGGCCTCCATCAAACGTCTAAGCTGTAATGTCAGGCACCACCAGGGCATGTAGGTGACGGGCTCGGCGTTTGCGTTGCGCCATGAGTAGGACTTTGATTAAGAGGGCGACGTGCATGCTTTAGCATGAGCGTGAGTGTCTGCACGCGTACATGCTACTTGCCTCTATGGACGGTGTGCGCTAATGTGTGCATCACGTATAATATAAAAAAACCATTTGTGCATTTAACGCAAAGTATATCATTTTCATTTGTCCAACGAGTGTGCGTTGCAGCGACGAGTCCGTGGTTTGGTTCCTCACATACGCATAATTTTGGTTTTTATTTCTTTCTCCACTGACAGGTAGGCCCGCATAGATAGATAGATAAAGAACACGAGTTGATGTGGCGCATGCAGACTGTTTGACTGGTCAACCAGACAAATACGGAGCTATACACTGAGCCAGTAGTCGTATAATCACCATATCTCGTATACAATGATCAAAGTGAGCTATCAAGACAAGTTCGATGACCACCAATGCATTTTACTTGGTAATAAATGACCAGGATTGAAGGGGAATCCAAATTTCCTTCGTCTTCTGTCCTTGAGCTCTTGACAAACCAATGCACTATACGGTTGTCTGGCCACTCCACCCTAGAGCTCTCACCAAGCATCGTTCATGCCACCGCGCCGCACACTAACCGGTCAGGAAGTGATGGCATCCCACTGCGCTGAGTTCCTTGCCGCCCACAACCGCACACAAAATGGTAGGGAAGCGATGGCATCCCGCCTTGCCGAGTTCATCGCCGCTCGCGACCTCACACCTACGTGGGAGGAATTTGAAGCCGCCAAGGCCGAATGGGCAGTAGAGCAAGAGGCGGCCAAAGCCTCACAGAGGGAGCGGAAAATTCAGAAAGCACTCAAGAAAAGAGAGGCCCGCCGCCGCAAGAAAGAAGAGGATGCACGCGCTGCTGTGGAGAGGTCGATGGAGATCCAAGCACGATGGGGTGTCACCGACAAAGCCGGGAAGGAGAACGACGGCGTCTGGCCAACATGTGAGAAGTAGTAGTACTAGTAGTTAGTGTGTGTTTGTGTCTGAATACGAGCATGTACCAGTTGAAGGTGCAATCATGCCCTTAATCATATTTTGATGTTGATGACAACACATATGCTCGGGACTAATCATGTTTATCAAGTATATCTCAGGATTATGTTCCAAAGACCGTGTGCATGGATCATGACTAGGGACAAAAGCATATAACTCAAGAATGGAGATACAAGATGTTGACTTCATTTATGGTTTGTTCTTGAGTATAGGGATCCCGCACTATTAAGAGGGGATCGATGGATCTAGTGAAAAACTTGCTCAAAAGTTACTATCTCTATACCTTGCCTTCAGACGTCCGGTGTTCTACGGACGTCCGGTCCTTCCTGATTGCTCGGACGTCCGGAAGTGTCCGGACGTCCGACACTTCCACATCAGAAACATTTTTACGGATGTCCGGAACCCTCCGGACGTCCGACACTTTCACATCAGAAGCATTCTTACAGATGTCCGGCCCCGCTCGGACGTCCGTATCCTGTACACTAGATTGTGGGTCACACTTTTCACAGCGGCCGGTCGTCCGATGACTGTCGGACGTCCGGACCCATTTGGGCCTCCGGACGTCCGACGTTCTCCGGACGTCCGGCCATCCTGTACCCCAAACGGTCACTTTTTCCCACCACCTATATATACACCCTTCCCTTCCACGGGATAGGGTTGACCATTCACTTTGAGCCTCACAAGAACACTCCTCACTCCCTCTCTCTCTCATTCATCCACACTAAATCCTAGATTCCCAAGTGTTCTAGGAGCATTTTGAGAGAAGTTCTCCAATCAAGTGATAGATCCACTTCTTCCCCTTCTTTGCACCAAAGGAATTCATGACTTGAGCAAGTTTTGAGCATTTCCCATCGTTCTTGTTACTCTTGGAGGTTGGAGACTCCTAGGTGGTAGGAGTCATTCGGAGAGGAATCGAACTTTGTGATTACCCTCGGAAAAGTTTGTGAGGGTTTGGGGACCACCCCAAGGTCTACCACTAGTGGTTGAGAAATGCCTTCGTGGTGTTGTCTCAAAGGGATAATAGGGTGAGCCTTTGTGGCGTTGGTGTGCCTTCGTGGTAACATCCATCCCTCTAACGGTGACTAGCTTCCCTCCAAGGAAGTGAACATCGGCTTACATCCTCGTCTCCCGGAGTTGCGGTTATTCCTAACCTTAACTCTCTACTTGTGGTTACTTGTCTCTTTACACTTACGTACATTATATTATGCTTGCCTACTTACGTGTTTGTGTTATTTGCTTAGTACTTTGTGTTCATGTGCAATTGTTAGGCTCATCTTCATATTCCGCATTATTGCCTAAAAATTGCCAAGTACTAATTAAAATTTGTAATTGTACCTATTCACCCCCCCCCTCTAGGTCCATCTCGATCCTTTCAGTTGGTATCAGAGCCTCGTGCTCTATTCTTGTGGCTTAACTGCCCTAGAGCGAGATGAACCCAGATGGGACTCCCCTGGTTATAGATCCTAAGGATAAAGGCGAGGCTTCTTCTGAAGTCAAGTCCTTTACGTCTCAGGATCTAGAACGGGCCCTTGCTAAGCAAAAAGAGGAGCATGATGCTTCTCTTGAGGCCTTGGTCCAACTGAGATTAGCCACGTTGTCCGCAGTGCTTGCATCACACTCAAGTGGTGTGGGTCCGAGGCCAACCGTGCCTACTTCATCACTTGGTCAACAACCTCCTAGCAATGAACACACCAGTGTTCCTTGGCTTTATGCAAGACCTCAGGTTGAGAAACCAAGATATAATCCTCAAGGCAAACCTCCTTTACTTACTACTACTGCCGATTTTGCATTGTGGAAAGTTGCTATGCAGGATCATCTTCGACATGGAAACGATGAGATGCTGGAGATTATAGAGTATGGCTATCATGTGGTTGATCCAAAGAACCCCACACCAAGAGAAATATATGACAAGAACCTCAATGACATGGCAATCATGTGTATAAGGAGAGGTATGGATGAAAAGCAAAGGAGACCGTTCATAGACATCAAAAGTGCCAAGGAACTATGGGAAAGTATTATACGATCCAGGACTGGCACTTCTACCCTCCGGAGTGCTCAATATGAAATTGCCAAGGGGCAATTGCAAAAAAATTGTATGGAAAAAGGTGAAACCCCCAATCAACTCCTTGAGCGTCTCATGACTCTCACTGTGGATATTGAGTCATGTGAGTGTGACAAGACACAAGATGGATTCAATACGACTAAGAGGTTTCTTGTGGATAAGTTGCTTCATGCTCTTGCTCCATATCATCATCAAATGGTGTGGGACATAAGAGAACACCATACCTTCAAGGAAATGACTACAGATGACATCATATCCACCTTCCAACTATTTGAAGAGTCAAAGGCCAATGCCACAAAACATCTTGCCAGGCATGCCCCCATCATCAAAAATCAATCTTGCATTGAAGGCCAAGCAAGTATGTGAAGATGAGCAAAGTGAAGAAGAAGAAGAAGATGATGATGAGGATGAAGATGGTAATGAGATTGACTCCGACGAGGGCCCTTCGTATGAAGACATGGCTCTTTTTGTCAAGAAGTTTAGCGCCGGAAAATTCAAGGGAAGATTTCAAAAGAAGAAAGTGAGAAAATGCTACAACTGTGAAGAAACCAGTCACTTCTCCAACGAGTGCCCTTATGAGAAGAGAGAAGATAAACCAAGGTTTCCCAAGACCTTTCCCAAGAAGAAGTTGCCAAATCCTTTGAACTCCAAGCTCAAGAAGAGAGATGGAATGGCAATGGTTGCTCAAGAAGAATCTGATCCGGATGATGTTAGTGGTGTTGCCGGAGTTGCTCAAGACTCTCAAAACACGTTGAGGTTAGTAAACAAGAGTGGTGACGTGGTCACCTACAACTACATTAAAGATTACAAGGGCAGCGCTCACAAGTGCCTAATGGCAAAGGCCATGGTTGAAGAAGGAGAGGACCAAAGCTCTTCTGACAAGGTCAAGGTAACTCCACGATCAAATCCTCCTCTTTTCACACCTTCTACTCCTAGTGATGAGTACCTTGATGCGGAGGATAGCTATGAGGATGATGATCTACATGATCCTATGATTGCTAAACTTAATAAGTTCATGTGCTCCCTCAAAAGAAAGAAACTCGCTATATTTCGTATGCTTATGGATATGGTGAGTAAGCACACCATCACCATTAAGGAACTCGAAACCCTCATCACCGAGGAAAAGGAAAAGTGTGAGATCCTTGAGCGGAAAGTCCAATATGAGGAAGCACGAAATGATGAACTATGCTTAAAATTGGTGCAAACATTGATGTTCACACTAATGATCTTGCCTCCTTGAAAAAGGCTATTGACTCTTGTGAAGAGTTAATGAATGATAAAAGCAAGCTTGTGAAGTCTCATGCTTCTCTATCTAAGGATTGTGAGCTTCTATCCGTGTCCCTCAAGACTAAGGAAGGAGAGCTCACCGTTCTTAGAAAGAGTTTTGAGACGCTCAAACTTACTTATCTTGAAACTTTAGCCAAGGCTTACTCTTCCCCTATTATAAATGTTGATGCTTGTGCTACTAACTCTAGTAGTGATCTAGCATCTATTCTTGAGGAAAATTGTTTTCTCAAGGCTCAAATTGAGAAAGGTCTCATGACATGTGCTCAAGGGCAAAAGAATCTTGATGAGATTTTGAGCCAACACAATGAGGTGTTTGCCAAAGATGGACTTGGGTTTGACCCTAGCACAAGCAAGAAGAAGACGTCCTCCCAAAAGTGCACAACTCCTCTAAACGAAACTTTTGTAAGAGAAGGGCACAAGGAGAAAGGTAAGGTTGTGAGTGGGAAGGCCACAAGGGGCATGCCCACTCTCAACAAGCCTAAAGAGTTCATGCCTCCTTCCTATGTACTTCGTAAGACTAAGGATGGAGAAGTATTTGCAAAATTTGTTGGTCCTCGAAATGCATTCCGGTTCTATGCTATTTGGGTCCCTAAGACCCTTGTAACTAACTTGAGAGGTCCCATTGCAAAATGGGTGCCTCTAACCAAGTCCTAATTGTGTGTAGGTAAGCTTCGCCGGTGGAGTGAAATGGGTGATTGATAGTGGATGTACAAATCATATGGCCGGAGATAGCAAATTGCTCTACGATTTCATGGAAGCTATTCAACCATTCATGAGCATTATGTTTGGTGGAGGTTCAAAAGGACAGGTACTCGGGTTGGGCAAGGTGGCTATCACCAACGACATGTCTCTTGCAAATGTTATGCTTGTCCAATCCCTTAAATATCACTTGCTTTCTGTTTGCCAATTGGCTTCTGTTGGTTATGATACACTCTTTGGACTAACAGATGTGAAAGTCTTTAAGAGAGATACTCTCGAAGTGGCCTTTGTTGGAGAGTTGGATGGCAACCTTTACACGGTTGATTTCTCGAAAGAGAGCACATTCCATGCAACTTGTCTAATGGCCAAGGCTGACAAGGGGTGGCTATGGCATCGCCGGCTAGCCCATGTCGGCATGAGAAATCTTCAAGATCTCTTAAAGGGGAATCACATCCTTGGACTAACCAATGTCTCTTTTGAGAAGGATTGTGTGTGTAGTGCATGCATAGCCGGGAAGCAACATCAATCAAAGCACCCACCCAAGAACATAGTATCTACTTCAAGGCCCCTGGAGCTCCTTCATGTGGATCTTTTTGGGCCTCCTTCATGGGATAGTCTTGGTGGGAAAAAGTATGGGCTTGTCATTGTTGATGATTACTCAAGATATACATGGGTGTTCTTCCTCAAGTCCAAGGACGAAACGAAGATCACCTTCATTGATTTTGCCAAGCAAGCCCAACGCAAGTTTGACAAAGAAATCTGAGCAATAAGGAGTGACAATGGCTCTGAGTTCAAGAACTATACTTTGGAAGAATTTCTTAGTGATGAAGGGATTGAGCATCAATATTCAGCTCCATACACTCCTCAGCAAAATGGTGTAGCCGAACGGAAGAACCGTACACTTGTAGAGTTGGCAAGGTCCATGTTGGATGAATACAAGTCACCACATAGTTTTTGGGCTGAAGCTGTCAATACCGCATGCCATGCATCAAACCGACTCTTCCTCCGCACTATATTGGAAAAGACTCCATATGAGCTTCTAACTGGAAACAAGCCAAATGTCAAGTACTTTCGTGTATTTGGGTGCAAATGTTTCATTCTCAACAAAAGAGAACGGTTAGGAAAATTTCAATCCAAAACAATTGAGGGTATATTTGTTGGTTATGGATCAAACTCTCACGCCTATAGAGTCTACAACAAATCCAATGGATGTGTTGTAAAAACTTGTGATGTGGTGTTTGATGAATTTAATGGCTCCCATGGGGAGCAAGTTGATCTAAGTGATGTAGGTGAAGAAGATTCTTCTCAAGACATTTTGAACATGGGTGTTGGTGCACTTCTTCCTATGGAACAAGAACCTCATGATGATGAAGAAGAAGATGGAGGTCACACGCATCATCAAACTACTTCAACATCCATACCAACACAAGTTCCTAGTGTTCAACCTATACCCTTAGCCCAAGTTGATGAGGTTGATCAAGTCTCTCTTAATGATAATCATCAAGAACAAGATCATCATCAAAAGCAAGAACAAGAAAGTCCAATCATGGATGACGAACCTCAACAAATGCAACATGAACAAGAAGATCTTCCTCCACACGTGAATGATCCATATGTTGAAGGTGTGGATGATGGACATGAAGTTGAACCTCGTGAAACCCTCACCTCCAACATGCCTCGAGTGGCCGGTCATGTTGATGTTGACAAAATCCTCACCGGCATCTCGGAAGGTAGAGTCACTCGTAAACATTTGACAAACTTTTGTGCTCACTTCTCGTTTGTGTCTAGTGTTGAGCCACTCAAGGTACAAGAGACATTTATAGACAACGATTGGCTTGTTGTTATGCAAGAAGAGTTGAACAGTTTTGAACGCAACCAAGTGTGGTCACTAGTCAAGAGGCCGTCCACCGAGCACAACGTCATTGGAACAAAATGGATTTTCAAGAACAAGCAAGATGAAAATGGCGTCATCATCCGCAACAAGGCAAGGTTAGTGGCACAAGGGTACTCACAAGTTGAAGGTTTGGACTTTGGTGAGACCTTTGCCCCCGTTGCCCGTCTTGAATCCATTCGCATTTTACTTGCTTATGCCACTTTCAATGGTTTTACATTACATCAAATGGATGTGAAGAGTGCTTTCCTTAACGGTCCTCTACAAGAAGTATATGTGTCACAACCACCCGGGTTCGTTGATCCATTTCACAAAGACTATGTGTATAAACTTCATAAGGCTTTGTATGGCCTCAAACAAGCACCTCGTGCTTGGTATGATCATTTGAAGAAGTTTTTACTCGATGATGGTTTTGTGAGAGGGGTGATCGATCCCACTCTTTTTACTAAGAGGGACAAGGGTGATTTGATTCTATGCCAAATCTATGTAGATGACATCATTTTTGGTTCTCCTAACATTCATTTGTGCAAGAAGTTTGCGGATTCAATGACCAAGAATTTTGAAATGTCACTCAATGCGGATTTGAAGTTCTTTGTCGGATTTCAAATTCAACAATTTCAAGAAGGAATTTTCTTATCTCAAGCAAAGTACCTCAAGGATATTCTAGAAAAGTTTGGTATGTCTGACGCTAGTCCATGCAAGACACCCATGCCAACCAAAATCACTCTTACTGAAGACACAAATGGTACTCCTTTCGACCCATCTACTTACCGCTCTATGATTGGTTCATTGCTTTATCTTTGTGCATCTAGACCAGACATCATGTTCAGTGTATGCATGTGTGCTAGATTTCAAGCTTTCCCTATGGAAAGTCATCATAAGGCGGTTAAGCATATCTTTAGATACCTTGTTCACACCCCAAAGTTGGGCCTCTAGTACCCCAAGGATGCTAAGTTTGATCTCATTGGGTACACGGGTGCGTATTGGGCTGGAGACAAAGTGGATCGTAAGTCCACATCCGGTGCATGTCAGTTTCTTGGACGATCCTTGGTGAGTTGGTCCTCGAAGAAACAAAATTGTATTGCTCTCTCTACCGCAGAAGCTGAATACATTGCTGCCGCTAGTTGTGCAACTCAGGTGTTATGGATGAGGCAAACTTTGAAGGATTACGGTATCACCAATAGAAATGTGCCTCTTCTGTGTGATAATGAAAGTGCCATCAATATTGCTGAGAACCCCAAAGATCATCTCCGCACCAAACACATTGATATTAGGTATCATTTCCTGAGAGATCATGTTGAAAAGGGTGATATTCACATTGATCACATTGGTACAGATTTTCAACTAGCAGATATCTTCACCAAACCTCTAGATGAAGCAAGGTTCTGTCGACTTAGGCGTGAACTTGGTATCTTGGAGCTTGACAATATTATGTGAAATCTAGTACCCATTCATGCATGAATCTAATGTCTTGTCATGATGTAGGCATATACTTAGGGGGAGACATTCAATTCATGAATGTTCTCTCCCTACTCAATGCATAAAAAGAACTAACACTCTCAAAGTATCCATGGGTCTAGACCTATGGTGCTTTAACATGATGGAGTAGTGACTATGCACTCAAAGTTCAAGTCTTTCAGTGTCATGTCATGTCTACTCAGACATTGTGGCTTTAGCCACCACTTGTAGTATATGGCTATGATTGAGTAAGGTAGGGTATGAGTTACTACATAAATAAGTTTTACTGTGAAAAAAAATTGCCTTTCTCCTCATCATGATCAGCACCTGCATTCTTGCCTCATGTCAAAACTTCTGGCGTCGGACGTCCGTAGGTTCCGGACGTTCGTGTGGTATTTCATTGCCGGACGTCCGTAAGCATCCGGACGTCCGTATATTCTTCTCTGATTACCTTCGACCGGTCGTCCGGCCTCTTCGGACGTCCGTAAAATCCACTCGGGTTCCCTTAAGTTGGCCTAGATGACGAAACTCCGGACATCCGTAAAAAACTTTCTGTTACAATCTGCCCGGTCGTCCGAAGCCGTCGGTCGTCCGTAGAATCATCTCTGTCATCCTCTATTTGCTGTTGGTCCAGACTCCGGTCGTCCGTCCGTTCCCGGACGTCCGGACGCATATTTGACTCCGGTCGTCCGTAGGCTCCGGACGTCCGTAAGTTTTTACTGGGCACTATATATACTGCGCCGTAGGGTTTGTCAACCAACCACATCCTCTCCACTTGTTTCACCGCCGCCGCCGCCGCTCCTGCCGTGCGACCACTCCCCGCAGCCGCCCGCCGCCGTGCCCCTCGCCGGGGTTTCTCCCCGTCGCGGATCTGCGGCTCGCTGTCCGGCCCGTCCAGCCCGTTCAGCCCGGAGCTTCTCTCCCCGGCCAGTTCATCGACCCCCTGCTCCAGCACTCCGCTCGCAAGCAAGTCGCCGGTGGGCCGGCTCGTCCATCTCGTCGTGGTGGCTCCGACGACTCCCATGAGGAAGATCGCCCTCGGAAATGTGCCGCTCGTCCTCCCAGCTCGTCCAGTGATTCCTCTTCGGAGGGGTCAGACTTTGAGGATGAGCTTGAAGAGGTGGATCCGTCCCAGATGGTTGGCGTTCGCATCGCTGCACCCAAGCCAGGCACTCGTCGTCCAACCTTGCAACCTCCTCCTCCTCCGGTGCAACCCCATGGTGATGCCCGTCACATCTCAATTGAGCCTCCACTGTCACTAGGCCGTCATGTTAAGCGTTTCAACGAGGTCCCCAAATCTTCATATCTTAAATTGCGTCGTGATGTAGATCAATTTACTATTGTTAGGGATTCTCAGGATAGTCGCTTTCGCACAAATGTCCAAGCCGACATCTTCACCATGATTGTCATCCCTAAAGGCTTGTCACTTCATGTTTGCATTGATCTTGAGCACATTTGCACTCATCCGGAGAAATATCCGGGAGCCATTGAGCTCATTGAGTCATCAAATCTAGCTGCTCCATTCACCTTTCAACACGATTTTAATCACGCTGCCATCCATCAACTTTATGCCACATGTTACATTGCTCCTGATAACACTGTCACATGGATGACCTCCGACACTGCACTCAGAGCATCTTATGCTCAGTTTGTCACTGCACTTGGATTTCCCGACACTAGGTTCAAAATCCACAAGGATGACCCCAACCATAAGCCCAAAGGCATTGCGGTCTGTGCGGATCTTCTTAGACCCATATCATCTTTGTCTAACACTGAAAACCAAAAGGGTCTAAATCAAGTCTCCATTTGGCGTTTTCCATTCAACATCATTTATCAGTGTGTCATCCACACCATTTATCCCAAGATGGGTGACAAGGGCTCCTGCAGCAGCTACTGCATTGATCTCATGCATCGCCTCTTCACATCTCCTAAAGGGAAGATAAATGTTCCACACTTTCTATGGCATGAGATCCGCCTTGCTAGCTTCCAGCACAAGCGGGCTTTTCCTCATGCACCTTTTATTCAGGCATTTATCGAGAGTGTAGCTCCCTTTCCCATTGCACGCACTCATATACATGAGAGATGGGTCATCCCACCTCACATGGCGGCTGACCATGTTCCTCCTCCTCCCGCTACTGCTAGTCGCACCGCCGCTAGTTTTCCTTCTCACGCTACCCACCCTCCTTCCAGTGACGCCCCCTTTGGGCGCATTGCTCGTTTTCTTGGGAAGGCTCATTCAGCCATGATGAAGATGTTCACCTACCATTGCTCCCAACACCACGATGCAGTCACTCGCATGGTCACTTCTAAGAACGCTCTGAAGGCTCGTCTGAGAGACTCAGGCGTATATGATGTGAGTGACGATGAGCGTCTTCCTGCAGACCCCCCCTTCTGATTTTGGTTTTTCCTCTAGTCCTGAGTAGGCTGATTTCTTCGACGAGGCTGGTGGCAGTGGTGTTCATGATGATGATAATGAGGATGATCTCTAATGTTGTTATGTCATTCCCCCTAGTTCTTTTCTTTGGATACTTGATGCCAAAGGGGGAGTAGGCTCCATATGCATGTTACTCTAGTTCATTATGTAATCGAACCTATGTTATGAGTAGTTTGTTGAACTATGTTATGAGTTTGTTGAATCTGAGATTTGGTGAATCTATATGAAGTGTAACTCTTGATTATCGTATGTTATACTGGAGGCATCAGTTTGAGGGGGAGCCCTCATCATTTTTGTTTTAGTAGTATCTGTGGTATCACTTTGAGGGGGAGCTCGCTCGCTACTCATTCTTATTATGGTTATTGAGATCCACAAAAAATACTTCCGATTACTATTATGAGTATGCATATGAGTTGTCATCAACTACCAAAAAGGGGGAGATTGAAAGTGCAAGCATGCCCTTAATCATATTTTGATGTTGATGACAACACATATGCTCGGGACTAATCATGTTTATCAAGTATATCTCAGGATTATGTTCCAAAGACCGTGTGCATGTATCATGACTAGGGACAAAAGCATATAACTCAAGAATGGAGATACAAGATGTTGACTTCATTTATGGTTTGTTCTTGAGTATAGGGATCCCGCACTATTAAGAGGGGATCGATCGATCTAGTGAAAAACTTGCTCAAAAGTTACTATCTCTATACCTTGCCTTCGGACGTCCGGTGTTCTACGGACGTCCGGTCCTTCCTGATTGCCCGGACGTCCGGACACTTCCGGACGTCCGACACTTCCACAACAGAAACATTTTTACGGATGTCCGGAACCCTCCGGACGTCCGACACTTTCACATCAGAAGCATTCTTACGGATGTCCCGCCCCGCTCGGACGTCCGTATCCTATACACTAGATTGTGGGTCACACTTTTCACAGCGGTCGGTCGCCCGATGACTGTCGGACGTCCGGACCCATTTGGGCCTCCGGACGTCCGACGTTCTCCGGACGTCCGGCCATCCTGTACCCCAAACGGTCACTTTTTCCCACCACCTATATATACACCCTTCCCTTCCACGGGATAGGGTTGACCATTCACTTTGAGCCTCACAAGAACACTCCTCACTCTCTCTCTCTCATTCATCCACACTAAATCCTAGATTCCCAAGTGTTCTAGGAGCATTTTGAGAGAAGTTCTCCAATCAAGTGATAGATCCACTTCTTCCCCTTCTTTGCACCAAAGGAATTCATGACTTGAGCAAGTTTTGAGCATTTCCCATTGTTCTTGTTACTCTTGGAGGTTGGAGACTCCTAGGCGGTAGGAGTCATTCGGAGAGGAATCGAACTTTGTGATTACCCTCGGAAAAGTTTGTGAGGGTTTGGAGACCACCCCAAGGTCTACCACTAGTGGTTGAGAAACGCCTTCGTGGTATTGTCTCAAAGGGAGAATAGGGTGATCCTTAGTGGCGTTGGTGTGCCTTCGTGGTAACATCCATCTCTCTAACGGTGACTAGCTTCCCTCCAAGGAAGTGAACATCGGCTTACATCCTCGTCACCCGGAGTTGCGGTTATTCCTAACCTTAACTCTCTACTTGTGGTCACTTGTCTCTTTACACTTACGTACATTATATTGTGCTTGCCTACTTACGTGTTTGTGTTATTTGCTTAGTACTTTGTGTTCACATGCAATTGTTAGGCTCATCTTCATATTCCGCATTATTGCCTAAAAATTGCCAAGTAATAATTAAAATTTGTAATTGTACCTATTCACCCCCCTCTAGGTCCATCTCGATCCTTTCAGTACTACTAGTTACTATTGTAGTTTTTAGATAACATTACCAGTACATTAGCCTAGACTCAATGGAAAAATTCCTATCCTATGCATCAAATGGCATCTCTTTCTCTATAGGAATTGAGATGCATGTCATCTCACTTCCTATGATCTTTATATTCCTATAAAATTCCTATCGTATGAACAAAAGGAGGCCTCTGCTGGAGTAAGTACTGTAGCTAGCAGTACTGTTGGTACAGTAGTTTTCTTCAAGAAGCGGAATTAAACGAAGTCATGATGGTACCTTTGTCCAAGCAACTTCATAGTGGGAAAGGTTGGGCCTGTGATTTGACGGCTCATTAGTCATTATTACTGCGGCGCGACGGCCGTGGTGACTCTCCCTTGGAGTTCTGCATGCATGGCAAGTGGACCAGGATGGTTGACGTCCCACATGTTGGCGAACAGAAATATTATTTCCGATATCAAGGAGCAAGGAAACCGCGTGGTATAGTATCACTGCTGATTTATCTTTATTTTTTATTTCTGGTGAATGCTAGCGTTTCAACTCTTACAACGAAGGAGTGCCAAACACAACACGTGCTGGATTTCCCACATGTCAGCGAAAGGAGTGCGACATGAACATCGTGGTAGAGCGTCTCCACTTCTTCCACTTCTGTGTCGGAGACCACAAATAGTAGTACTAGTGGTATGAACGATACAAAGTGTGACCCGGAGAGAAAGACGCATCTAGTTGGATGGTCTCGGGGCATACATGTAAACAAATATAAAAGCTAATATGCGCCTCCAATTAATATAGTAGTAGTAGAGTACTTTGGCACATACTCCATAACATCACCGTGCATTGCACGTACAACATTTAGTGGTACGTAGTAAGAGACAAATGCCTACATGCCACACATGTTCATACTATTTGTGCCTTTCTACTTCACTTACTGCGCTACATTACTCAGGTTCGTACGTCCACTCCTGGGTACATGTCTGTCTTGTAGTTCCAGTCCCACGTGTTCTTCATAGATGGAACGATCCATATCATCGCAACTAGTGTGGCTCCCCGCGATGGAGACTCATCCAAACTATGGCCAGCCTTGATGCCGAGCAGTCGCGTGCACCAGGAAGCGGCGCTCCCTTGGTTGTCGCGCTGCTTCAAAGCCAGCACCAGTGAGAGGTCGCCTCCGCCCTGGCCAGGCATTAATGCGGCACAGACGCTCTAGGGCGATGTTGGCCGTTTCACGTGGGAAGCGCGCGCTGGCAAGGGAGTATTGGTTTTGAACTGTTTTAGGTGTAGTACTGGTAGTTTGCAAAACTACTCAATTATTGCACTCAGTTTCCTAAGAAATGTGGTAAAAAAAACATTACTGCACAGCCCGCTTCCCTTCTCCTTCCTCTTCCACCACCCGCGCACGTCCATGGGAGCGACCGGTCAGCCCTTATATAGGAGTGCTAGCTCAAAAAGATGCATGCATGACCACTAAAATTTCTAGATTAAAGCGCCGCTCCAGCGGGAGTATGGCATATGTCGTTACCTTCGGCTGGGCCATGGCTACCGGGCGACGGCGACCAGAGAAGAGGCGGCGGGAGGGGAATGAATGCAGGTACTGTTTGGGTTTGTTGTCCGGCTTAAATAAATGCGCACCATCACGTGTACTTGCGGGTGCACAAATTGTAACATACATGGCTGCTTAAGTGGGCGTCATGTAACTGGTGTGTGTGAGAGATTCTGAGAGACAGAGTACGTGTGTGCGACTCTACTCTTTGGACATGTATTCAACCTTTTGCATCGGGATATAAGTATAATGGTATTACACTTTAGCTAGTGATTTACGTGGCCATGTTAACGTGGTTGTGTAAAAAAATGTCACTTCCTGCTCGTGATTTGCGTTATATAATTACAGGCAAGATGCTCGTGCATTGCACGGAACATGAATATGCATTTTTTTACAAAACACCTGTTGTGATTGACCCATGAAGGAGTAATCCCATGTGTAAAAACTAATGATATCTTGAGAATTTTATCGGAAAACTGGTATCTCGAGAATTTCATCGAAAAAATGAAAAAGAGAGATAAGGTGAGGAGGAGTGGAGCGTGGTGGTGACTGGTGGTCGGACTGGGTGGAGGCATGGGGATGGACAGCGCCGGCAGGCGGCAGTGGCCACCATGCTAGATTGTCCCAGAGACTTCCTTTTTTAATTGCTCAGCAATGAGGTTGTGGGAGATAAGGATGTGGAGAGAGGTGCGGGTATCTTTTGTAAAATTATCATAGTTTGCTTTCTATCCGTTAGATATAGATCGGACGGTCTATATACAAGATGGCAGGCACACCATCATCACCAACTTGTTTTTTATAAGAGTAGAAATGATAAGTTTGCTAACTACTAAAGTAAAGTGGAATTTGTCCATGTTATACAAGTAAATTAAGGTGATTGTTTATCATACGGGTAAGGTTGGATGAATGGCGGTAGGAACAAATGCTCCGCCTAGAGCATGTGTGTGTGAGATGGAGTCTTTGTGTGTGTGTGTGTGTGTGTGTGTGTGTGTGTGTGTGGGTGGGTGGGTGCATGCGTGCGTGTGTGTGTGTGTGTGATGGAGTCTTAGTGTGTGTGTGTGTGTGTGTGTGTGTTTGTGTGTGTGTGGGTGGGTGGGTGCATGTGTGTGTGTTTGTGTGTGTGTGTGTGTTTGTGTGTGTGTGTGGGTGTGTGGGTGG
Organism: Triticum aestivum; assembly: GCF_018294505.1. NCBI lineage: Eukaryota > Viridiplantae > Streptophyta > Magnoliopsida > Poales > Poaceae > Triticum > Triticum aestivum. The sequence goes on from NC_057807.1 coordinate 280,599,920, forward strand.
GTGCGTGCATGTGTGTGTGTGTGTGACGTGGGGTCCTCGGTGGCGTATGTAATTTAAGTGTGCGTGGCTTCATCATAGAGAGGTGATGTGTATGGCAGAGGCCACCAACGATGGGGTGCGAGAGAGAAAAGGCCCGTAGAGAGGGAAGAGAAGGTGTGTGCGCGTGAGAGGAGTCGACATCGAGAGAACGTGTTTGTTCGAGAGACACCGAGGAAGACTACTATATATCGATTGTGCATGTAGGCGGGAATTAAACGAAGGGATGGTCTTATTGGTTTTGGGGATATAGGGGAAGAGTGAGAGGGGTGGTTGCTAGAAGGAGATTGTTAAGTGTGAGTGTGTGTTTTACCCATCCAGGCAGAAGTTATGTGCACACAAGAAGAGAACGATTCAATATGGTGTTAGGGTTGAGGGTAATTAACTACGTATGGAGACATAGAGACCTTGAACGTGCATGTGGGAGAGTTATACATGTATACGTGGGATGTGTTTGTGTGTGCGCGTGAATGATCGAGATAAAAGAAAGAATACATAAGTCATAAGATCAACGACATGGGAGAGACGGATTGGTATATGCGTGCATGTGAGAGTGCAGGGAAGAAGGCCCGACAATTGAGCATGTGTTTTTGTCTTTAAGAGTTAGTGGCGTGGGCTAGTGCATGCATCTATGGCAAGCAGAGGGAGTGAGACAAAATGATTGTGCAAAAGAGATCAACCTATAAATGCATGTATGGAGAGACATATATAGTGTGGGTGATAGGAAGAAAGAGTGTGTGCGAGAAAGAAATGTTGACGGAGAAACTACAGATAGATACAGAGATGGAGATGCTAGCTAGAAGGACATCCGCGAGTTTGAGTGTTGGAGATGCGCCTGGTGGTTCAGAGGGTGAAGTTATGTGTGTGTGTGAGAAAGATAAAAAGAGGGCACTTGACTGCATGTAGAGAGAAACATATGTAGTGTTCATGATAGGAAGCAAGAGTGAGGGCGAGAAAGAAGGTTGATGGAGAAACAGATAAATAGAAAGATAAAGATGCTAGCTAGTGTGCATTAGAGATAGGAGTCGAGTGGATCAGAAGGCTGAGTTATGTGTGTGGGTGTGAGAGAGATAGAGAGAGGATGCATGTGAGTCACATACAAACAAATATCAGAGAGAAATGAGATCCCGAGAGACTGAGTTATGTGTCTGCGAGAGAGAAAGATATTTCACAACGAGAGTGATAGCTAGAGATACATATGAGGGAACGCAAGATATCTCTAGGGAGAGAGAGTGTGTGCGAGCGACAAGCAAGAGAATGGTGGAGAGATATGAGACCCTGGGAGACATAGTTCGTGTTTGTATCTGAGAAAGAAATATTTTAGAGGAAGAGTCGTAGCTTCTCATACCTAAGGAGTGAAAGACATCTCAGTGTGAGAGGGGGTGCAAGTGGCACACAGGGGAATAGTAGAGAGAAATGAGACCCCGGCAGACAAAGTTTGTGTTTGTGTGAGAGAAAGAGATTCCACATGGAGAATCATAGTTAGAGAGACATAGCTGGGAGCGAGATATACTTAGAGAGAGATAGAGTGATGCAGGTCGAGAGAGAGAGAGAGAGAGTACCGTCAGTGTGTTACGAAGATAAAAGATCATTGTCGACATACAGGTAGCACGAGAGATACCCGAGAGACGATGAACGCGTATAGGTCTAGAGAGATACTCCTATATAAGCATGAGTGATAGCTATATGAAACGAATATCTGGATTAAAGGGGATTCAAATATTTAAACTAGAGATCACGACATCGATAACATCATAACGCAAATTGGTGTATCAAACATGCATATTCATTTGAATTTGGGGACACGTGTAATGTTATATAGTTTATCAATATTAGTGATCCATAGATTCTTTATTTAGAGACAATGCATGGTTTATATGCAATTAATGTCTAAACGGGATTACACTATATGTTGCGTTTGTGAAACACATTATACATGTTTGAGAAGTAAGAAAAAACCCCGCATGAAACACACATTAATTGGAGACAGTTAGGGAGGAATGTATACATTGGATTTCAACATAAAGTGGTTTAGAATATTTGAAAATCCAAATTAAATGGATACAGCCTTATGAATCTGAGATCATGCCATTTGTATACCATATTTATGTATAAAGGGTGTTGTGCTTTTGAAAGTATATATAAAAATGATGTATATAGAATTTTATTCCAATCGAAAATGGATCCTACCCAGACAAAAATAGAATACAAACAGGATTCGAATTGAGTTGGCACGGTAAACGCGCACTCTGCAAAATTTGAACGAAGCGGGGAAAGTCGCAGTAACTGCCCGAAACCAAAATCTGTGAGATGGAAATTACTGCCTATCCCTGCCACGCAAAGCCTATCAGCTCAATTTCTATAGGTTTCGATAGCTAGGGGTAGGTTTGTAATTTCACTCAAACATGACATAACCGCCTCTCACCCGGATTCATACATGGTGGGCACCAAAACACAGTGTCTCCTTGGCCGAAATCGACTCCCTCCCCGATTCATACACGGTGGGCGCCAAAAACAAACTCTCATCAGCAAATATTCGGTGTATGCGAGATTACCGTCCTATCCCCAACCGACTAATATTGTTGTGATGTACTTCGTTTGAGACAAGCGCGCCCCGAAGACATGGTTCCCCCTTCCTCTCTCCCTCTATTTCCCCATTCGTACTCCCTGGGCGCCAAAACACCCTCTCCACCCCATCCACCGCCATCCTCCTCCACCATGCCGGAGCTGATACCCTGACGATGTCGTCCATTACAAGAGATCGACCTCTCTCATCCACGACTTCGGACCGGGATCCTTGCATCCCGTCCTCTCGCTTCATCTCCATCATCGTCCACCTTGCCAGCGTCGCTCCTACGACCGTCTCGTCCACCGCGCCCCGCCGCCACCGTCTACCCTCCTAGATCTGCTTCCACGCCACCGATAGCCATCGCTACCGCAGCACCGTCAAATTCTCAGCAGATGCATACACGACCCACACTGTATCTGCTCAACTTATTTATCGCAGTAAGAAAATAGATCGCCACTGCTTTACTCTGATTTCTTGTCCATCACTTACTTCCTAGTTAAAAGCAAACATTGGTTGCGAAGTTGCCTTTGTCTGGTTTGCACCTTCAAATCCACTATGGCATGCTCAACACTATACTCGCAATGCTTATGGTTTTCCCCTTTTATATTCCACACTAGTTAAATGACAGTAGACTAAATTTCAAAATTGGGTCAGTCGATTTTTTAGAGCTCGCCGGAGTTCGCCGGTGCGAAGGAAGGGGCTTGGGTGGGGATGGTGGTTATGGGTGGCGGTGGTGGGGCCTCGCCGAACGAAGAAAACTCGGCGCGGGTGGGGGCAGGGGTAGGGGTGGGGGTGGCGGAGGAACACAGGCGGTCGGGTCTGGTGGTCCGGCCGGCGGCCCGTGCGGTGTTCTATATGGGAAGAATCAGAGACGAGGAAGAAGAAGGCTTAGGAGACGTAGGATCTTCATCCGACCGCCTGAAATGGTCGACTGACCCAAATGACAAAAGTCATGCGACTTGCATGCAGACATGCCTTTATATTCAGTATCATCATCGTACCTGCTTAGCACCGCTCCTAAATCCATCAAGCTAAACAACGTGCCACTCATAATTCCAAACTTGTTACCCAAATACAAATCTGATATGATGCTGATATTACTAAAACAGATAACATTTAATTGGTCAGCTAATGTTCCTACTTTACTTTCGAAAAGCACGTGCACCACATATAGAGAGACAGCAGGGAGTTGCATTCTTAATGCACTCTGGTTCATCATGTGTGGGCACTGCGCAACGAACATTTTATTATCCAAAATCTGCTTGCTCTTCTTTAGCATGTTCCTCTTCCGTTCTTCTTTAATAAGTACTCTCTCCATTCCTAAATACAAGTCTTTGTATAGATTCCACCATGGACTACATATGGAGCAAAATGAGTGAATCTACACTCTAAAATGTATCTGTATACATCTGTAGTGGAAATCTCTACAAAGACTTATATTTTGAAACAGAGGGAGTTACACTTTGTTGATTTTACTCTGATGCTTATGTATTCCCATTATATCTACACTATGATCTGTGTAGCTACTTTGTGTCGCACTAGCAGCAGTCCACTCTTGAATCTAAACACTGCAATGACTTACAAAATTGGCACCAAGGCATTGAGTGCCATTCTGGATGCAATGAAACTCATACGCTCCCCACCTGTAGATCCTTGTTCAGAATATGATCCTAATGACTATTCTAACCTTGAGGAGTCAAAGGCAGATGGCATGTCCTATTCACCCATCAAGGTGCCTATTCTAATTTGGCAAGGTTATATTGATTGCGCGTATCTTGCATATGTTGTCTTGCATTTCTTCTACTTTGTTGCACCTCCATCTGCTTAGTTTACTCATCATATATGTCGAGATGCCATGCCCATCCATTATCAACATATTCCATCTGTCATCATACCATGTTTTTCCACTCAAATGATGTTCTTGTGCATCAGACATCAAAAAGGAAGAGGGTGATTGCCGAATCTGAAGGAGCACCAACAAAGTCCTTGAAAACGTGGTGGGACCGGAGAAATCAGATAACACCCCACTTATATTGGCTGTACAACCAGTGACACAAAATGTACGACTGACTCCAGCAGACTGTACCCATACTTAACTGGCCACACCACTAACCACTAGCCCCACCACACAGGACCTGCACTCCAGCAAAAGGTATGTCGATTTAAGTGGCCATAGCACCAGCCATACCACGGAAAAATCCCACTCCAACAAAAAGTTCAGCAAGTCCATCGGCCGAAGACCTATCCCAACTACAGAGACGGCCAATTCCTGCAGATTGGAACCCCATTCCAGTTATTCCCAGTTTAAAAGACTATGCTTTCAATGTTGTTAGGGACTCCGTGCATATATTCCCATCATGGGAAGATTATAGTGAAGACAAACACCATTTTCACATCTTCCTATCCCACTTATGTGTAAGTGCTATTATTCATGGTGATTATTTTCCTGTTTTCTACTGATTGAACACATCATGATTTACATTACATTATTCTAAGTAGGCGAGGGTCAATCTGGATAGTCATGACGAGCAAAGCTTGCTTGCGCTTTTCAAGGAAGCATTGCAACAGTATCGGTGTTACCTGAGGAAATCACACTTTGATGGCAAGTCTATAAATGAATTTCTGGTGAAGTCTCATGTGCTAAATTTAGAAGACATTGAATGGAAAAACCTTGTTATGCACTGGTCTCGTTCCCAGGATGAGGTATTGTCTATGATATCACATGACAATTTGAAATTCTACTTTTCCGCATGTGCCTTACAGATCGTTTTTGCAGGAAATCTGCTCGAAGAAGAATTCTAGTTTGAAAAGAATGACAGGATATCGCAAATATGCTGCCCGCTGCTTTGCTCTTGTTAGTACCTATTGTCCCATATCACTGTACTTGCATACATAACTGGTTCATTACGTGACAACAGTATGCATGATAGCTTGCTTATCAGTTGTTTGCTCCAAATTATCGAATCTGTATGAATGGTTACATTAGTGTAGAATATATCCAATGCCAATGAATTTTTTAGCTCTGCATTGTTCTTGTAAGTACCTGCTGTTCTTTATCAGTGTACTTATATTGAAAGGTAGTTGTTCATGTACCATCACTCTGCAGCTTATTTTCCTTTGCCCTCCATTTTCTACACATCAGATCTATATTTACTCTTACCATAAGGTTGGATAACACCGATGGTACTGAAGAAGTTTAGGTCTGCATTGCTCTTGGTTGTACCTTTTACCCCTATCGATGTACTTACATTTATAGCTACTTGGTTATGTAGCATCACTCTCCATCTTATCTTAAATATTCTCCATTTTTTCTTATATTATCACACCTATATTTACTCTTAACAAAATGTAGAATAAAGGCAATGCTTATGAAGAAGATTCGGTGGCAAACTTCTTGAATTGCCCCCCCCCCCCCATCAGCATGGACCAGGGCTTTATAGAGTCTGTCTTCACCAATAATGTAAATTTGTCCTTCTTAAGCCTTCAAACTTTGTTGTGTATATTTGGTTAGGCATGACTGCAACAGCTATTTATTTTTGGTGTTTGCATCAAATTGCATGTTTAAAGTTTATTATGTAGTTCATAAACAAAAGTTTGTCCTTCTCAATTTAAGTTTTCAGTTGTACAACCAAGTTCCTTCTTCATACCATGTAAATTAAACTATACAAAGCAAGCGATCTTCTTTTGCACTGCATGTATGCTTCTGTTCTTGATCCGTAATCCAGTGGTGTGGTGAACCTACCCACTACAGTACAATGTCATATTCTGGAATGTCTTAACTATGAACAATGTCATATCATTCTACTATTATTTAAACCATCTGTTTATTTTCCAATCTGAAATGGGATAAATTGACAGCACACTAACCATTGATACTCATGAGTTCTTGATCTGTAATCCAGTGGTGTCGTGAAGCTGCCAACTCCTTCACAATGTCATTTCCTGCCATGTCTTGACCTGAACAATACCATATTGTGTTAATGCTATTTTAAACCGTGTCACTTTATTCGTCAGTAAGAACTGTGATGAATTGTCAGCACTGATACTTATATGTGCAAAACCTGCCGTCTGTCTGCTTTTTTATCTTTCAAAGTGAGGAGGATATAAGTGCCAAACAAGTGTAGTCTCATCAGCTTGCTCAGCTGCTTGCGCTGCAGCTCCCGAGCAGGGCTAACCTTTCTTAACTCTATTGAAGTGCTGTCAGTTTTGTATATTATTTTTTCGGCGTGTTTATTTGCACTGGTGGCGATCATTGATGCCCAGTGTATGTAATCTGCTGTCTGCTTGTGCTTTATTATCATAGTGGCAAACATTGATGCCCATTGGATGTAATATGTCGTAATTTCTTTATTGTATAGTCTATGTTTTTTTATTCATGATGCTGCAGTTATTTTACTTTGTGTGTGTGTCTGTGTGTGTGTATCTGTCTTCGCAGTAAACCGGCCAAACCATAAAATTACGATACATAATCGGGTCGTCATGCAAATCACTATGTATGATCCGCATCATGGGCCCCATCATCTTGGTCCGTTAACAGGCCTAAATGTAAACTGGCCCACTAGTAGATTCGGGCCTTTAATAGGCCGAGTAAACCGCCGGCCCTATTTTCGCAAGAAAACTCAATGGGCTTTTTGGAGGCTGAAAAGTAGGTTGGGCCCGAAACGTGACGAACAGCTCATGGGCTAGCAACAGGCCGAAATAGACCCCGGCCCATGATTGTGCAAATCACATCACGGGCCATTAACAGGCCAAAATTGTCTCGGTCCTTGTTTGGCCCAATCAGATTATCAGCTGTGAACAAGCCGGATGCAAACCGGGCCGTAGTTATGCCCAACTATATGACGGGCTTTTAATAAGCCGAAATAAATATAGGGCCAAAATGTTAAACGGGCCTTTAACAGGCTGAAACTAATATCAGGCCGAATTACTAAATGGCCTTTAGCAGGTGGGCCCAAGAGCATAGCGTCCAGTTGACGGGCCAAATCTGATATGGGCCATAATTTAGCCAAAAGCCTCTTAATGGGCAAGATCTAATCTGGACCATAATTTGGCCCAAAACAAGGTAGGCTTTTAACGGGGCGGATCTCATATGGGCCTTTATTAGGCCCGGAACATGGCAGGCTGTTAATGGACCAGATCAAATATGGGCCGACATTTGGCCCAAAACATGGCAGCCTATTAATGGGCCGACCCACTAGTGTCCTCAAAATCTTGTGGGCCTTTAGCTGGGCCGGCCCATTATGGTCGGTGAAATCTCATGGGCCTTTAGCTTGGCCGGCCCATTATGGTCCGCAAAATATTGTGAGCCTTTAGCTGGGCTGGCCCATTATGGTCTGGAAAATCTTGTGGGCCTTTAGCTGGGCCGGCCCGTTATGGTCCACAAAATCTTGTGGGCCTTTAGTTGGGCCGGCCCATTTAATCTTTATGGGCCAAGTCCACGTGTCAACATATCGTATGCGCATCTCACCCATTGGATGAGTGACACATGTGCCAACGTGAAGCTGACACGTGGTTCCGTCGGTCAATGAGAAGTTTACACGTGGGAAATCGGCATTGGTCGTGGTTGTTAGCGGGTTATCGGATCCAAAACCAGACCCGATAGCTTAACGCCGTCCCGTTATGGTGGATGCCACATGTCGGTCATCCTTGACGAAAGCACTTCTATGACGCGCAATTTATCGTCATGGAAGTGGAAGCTTTCGTGATGATAATTTTGGTAATGTCATGGAACACTTCTACGACAGCACATGTATAACTATCTTGATTCTATCATAAAATCGTCATGGATGTACATGCATGACAGAAAACGTGACCTACTGTGACAAACACATATCATCACGGAAGTGTATTTTTTTTGTAGTGAGAGGGGTATTGAATATGCTTGAGGATCTAAACATTTAATCTTCCACCAAATAAACCAACTAACATCAACTACAAGATGTAATCAACACTACTAGCAACCCACAGGTACCAATCTAAGGTTTTGGGACAAATATTGAATACAAGAGATGAAGTAGGTGTGGCACCCCGGCTCAGAGAAAACCGGAACGCCCTGTATTCCAGCCCAGAGATCGAGATGAAGTCTTCTGGAATACAACACTGCTTAGCACAGAACAAACCAGCTCTTTATTATAATATATTTGGGTACAAGGGTTACATCGGCACGGCGACACTACGCCTGCCACTGTTGCTCTATGAAAGCAGCAGACAACTCAAAGTAGCGGAATACTCTAGTAGCGGAACAACGACGACGGTGGTGAACTCCACTCCGCAGGGACTCTAGCTGGAACGCTTATCCTAGCTCGCAAACAAAGAATCCACGGCAAGCAAGCAATCAAATCCGGCTTGACCTGCAAGCTGGCATGACATGTCAGGTCAGTACATTGAATGTACTTGCAAGCTCACAATAATCCAGAAGCATTCAAGACAAACAATAGCATGGCAATTACAGGTTAAGCAGGGATTATCATGATATCATCAAAACAACATAGCTTGAACAACATGAACATGGTACAGCTAGAACAACATGAACATGTCATGAACATATGAATCTGACGATACTAGCATGCAACATGATGACACTATCATGCACCATTTATTCTGTTTGGGTTACCTCATGACCATCACATGCACAAACTTACCGACCTCGGACATCACACGATCATCTCAGGATCAAATCAAGAACAATACCGCAGTAGTCATTACATTACCACAAGGAGCTTGATCTTTACCCACGATTCTCGCACAACATCACGAATATCCAACAACTTGGTATCCTTGATACCACAGTGATCATTCTCGGATCACAAACGGAACCACTCTTGGTTCAACGGGTTACCTCGTAACCAAACGGTGATCATTCACGGATCACATAACCAACTTATCTCATCATCGGACCAGGGTTGTTATTAAGCACATCATTATTATTATTAATAATGTTGACCCATAATGTGACCGACACGGACTGGACCCTTATCTGTGGGCATGGCTATTGATAGATTAAATACACTCTGCAGAGGTAGCGCACTGTACCCACACCAAGGAACCCATGGCCTCGCACTCCCATTCGGGTGGACCAATGGCATTCCAATAGAACCCCTCCATTTCCATGACACTCTCCTGGTCACTCCGACTAACTCCCCACTGGGCTAAGTCATGGGTGGCCCCGTGTCTACCCTAGACACCAATGACCACCGTCGTGGCAAAACATAAACGGTCCCAAACAGGGACAATGTACCATAACAACAACAACGGGCACACAAGGCTTATGTCCTCCTACCTGATCAGGGTAGCACGCGCCTATAACCTTCCCTCATTGGAGGCGCCGGCGAGAGGCATGACAATGAACCAAATAAAGGCCTTCCCATAAAGGCAAATGTGGTTGCAATGGTCAGCTCGATCTGGTGGCACCATGACTCAACCAACAGTTGTTCAAGTTAAATTTAATCCAGTTAAACTTGAATGCAAATATGCTGAGCCATGATAAAATAACAAAATGCAATTACAATGCATGAGCATGATATCAACATAAGCATGGGATGCAACATAACTATCAACCATATCAACAATGAATCATATGCAACTGAGCATGACACAATGACGAGTATGAATATTACAAGTATGGCACTACTCATAGCATAACATGACCATTGGCATCAACAATAAATATCATGCAAGAACATATCAACAATGCTACCATGCAAGCATTTAACCAACTAGATGCAATTGAACATGCATAACGACGACACTCGGAACAGACGATACTCATGCACCAAAGGCCATCGCCAACATCAACATGTACTACTAGCAAGCATAAGCATATGAAAGGAATACTAGCAGGTAGAACATGATAACAAGGTGTAAGACAACATAGCACGAAAGTGAACATGAAACTCTAAGCATCACCGGAACAACGATAACCATGTTTTAAACAGGCAAATATTTATTAAAACTTCAAGTTGAAAATCATGGCTACTGCATGACTACCTGCAAGTGGTTATTGTGGCTTCCTGGGGATGAAGAAGGCACCGAGGAGAAGTGCGGTGAAGCCGCGGAAAGATTTGCCGGAAACAGTTATCTCCCGGAGGGGCTGTTTACGTGCAAGGGCAAAAAGGTAATTTACAGAATATTAACACATAGTGAAAGTATGACCAACAGAACGGGCTCGACAAGACGAAGAAGTGGGCTTTGGAATCACCTCATTTGGAGTTGGGAGCAAAAAGATACAATTGCTTTTCTGCCAGGGACTTATTTGTAAGAAAATCCTCACAATCAGGCCCTTGACAGAAAAAGCAGAAAACGTATCTTCACGAAATACGCTTTCAGTGAAGCGAAAGTGCATTCCTGGCCGAAACACAAGGAAAGAGCACCTTCAGAAGCGAAAGACGTATTCCAAGGGAATACGCCTCCACTTATCCGACGTGGCACGGCGGGACCGGGGCTTCAGCAGCTGACACGCGGGGCCCGCGGGGTCCACGCTACTGGTCAACTCCCTCCTGCCGCACCTGCTCCTTCTCCCCCGACGACGCGTTGAGGCAGAGGCGAGGTCGGCCGCCCCGACGATGATAGCCGGTGGCACGGTCCACCATTCGAGGCGCCCGACCTACTCGCATGATCAGCAGGATGAGGCGGTCCCCTTCAGGGAGGACACGACCACTGAAGAGCTTGGGAGAGCGCGGGAAGCCGGCCGCGGTGGACAGCTGCTTCGGGCGCCCCGTGAACTTGGTGCTACAGGGTTCGGGCAGAGTAGGGGGGCGGCGAGGGAGCTCCGACAGTGGCAGGTAGGTGCTTTGGTGGAGGAGGAAGTGGGAGAGGGGCTCGGTCTTGAGCTAATCGAGGAGAGTGGCCGCAGCGGCCATGGTGGTCAATCATGGCGAGGAGAGGCTCCGTGCCTCGGGCAAGAGGCGGGGAGGGCCTAGAGGAGTGCGGTGTAGGTGATGGTGTGCTCGGAGTGGCTCCTGGTGGCCTTTATATAGGCGTGGCCAAGGAGGGGAGGTCGCGGACGCATGGCCGTGGCTCGGGTCCTGCCGCTCGCGTCCGGCCATGCTCTGGCGACGGCCAGTGATCACTGGAGGGCGTAGGAAGGCGACAAGGGAGGGTGCGGACGGGCTACAGAAGCGCACAGGACAGGGGGCCGAGGGGCGCAGGGAGAAGGATCCGAACGCCATTAATGCCTTGTCGGCTACAGCTTGCTCATGGGCGCGCGGCGACGAGCACCGACGAAGAAGCAGACGGAGGGGGAGATGGCTCCAGGAGGATGGCAACAACGCGGGGAACACGCTGGATAGGCTTGTGCTCGCTGAGACGCCCAGCAGGGGAGGGGCCCGAGCATGAAGACGCCCTGGACGCGGCCAACGCCAGCAGAGCGCGCGCATTGCATGCCAAAGCTCGTGATCACCACGTGCACTGGTGCACACAGTGCCAAAAGCAATGCCAAACGATGTGTGGGGGTTAGTCCTTCCTGGGGCGGTTCCACGTGAGGTGGTAGATTGGTGAAAAATGCTCTGGTTAAATGGTAAGCAACCTCTGAAGTTTACTACAGTAAACTTGATCAGCTAAGTGTGATCAGCAAAGAGATTCTATGGGTTAAATGTGTTGTATGGGATGTTTAGGCTAGGAAGGACTACAGTTCTGGGGAGTTGGAGAAGAAATGGATCAAGATTTAATGCAGTTGCTTCACAACTGCCTAATTTGGTCCAGAAACTTGGTCAACATGTTGCACTCACATGGAGTGTCAACATGAGCTCAAATTGGGTAAAGCCACGAACATATAAATATCCTATAAAAATCTCATACCAAATGGACAAGCCAAAATGGTACTTGCTTCACAAACATCTCTGGCTAGAAACTTGGAATAATTTTGGTGATCAAATGGCTTGATGAATTGGTCCAAAATTGGGTGGAGAGAGGTTTTATGGGTAGGATCATGATCTAGTAATTTATCAGAATTTTTGAAGCAATGTAAAATACACTTGCTTCACAACCTGAAAATAATGCCAGAATCAAAGATTTGATCCTGTGCTCACATAGATGATTGTATGGGGCTGCAAATGGGTAAAGAGGGTTAATATGAGCACATGAAGGAGTGTGAAAATGTTCAACTCATTTGGATACTCCTAGCTAGTACTTCCTTAACAATTGCTTCTATCTGACAGAAACTTTGAAAAATCACTGAGGAAGATTGGCTAGGCAAATAAAGTTGAATTTTGGCATAGGTAAATTATTTGGACATGAAAAGGTGTCCAAAAAGTTTGAGGTCAATTGGATAAAGGAAAATAGCACTTCCTTCACATACTGCCACATAGGATAGAATAGAAAAGGAATTATTTGAGCATGATAGAAAACATGGCAAGTGAAATATTTTGCCACATTTGAGGAAGATATGACCCAAACAATTTATGAGAATTATTTGGGAATTTTTGGAGTAAGGGAAATATAGGTTGCTTCACAACCTAGGGCAAAAAGGATAATTCCTTTAATAAAACAGGAATATTCCCAATAAAAAGAATATTGGCATCTGGTCCAAGGTGGGAATGGAAAGATCTAAAGAAATATTTGGGTATGACAAGCCACTCTGGAAAGAAAGAAGAGGGCATCTTCTTAAGTTTCTAGACCACAAAGCCATGGAAAAAGAAGACTCGCGCAAAAACCTCGGAAAAACAAAAGAAAAAGAAAGGGACAAAAATCAGGCTATCACACTAGGGTTTGAGATGAGATAGTGCTGGTGAAGATGTTGATGAAGATTGGTCCTACCATGATGAGATGATCGTTGGTGATGTTGATGGCTTCGATTTTCCCCCTCCCAAAGGAAAGTTTCCCTGGCGGAAGCGCTCCGCCGGAGAGCAAAAGTTTCCCCGGCGGCGCTTGATACATGTCCAACGTATCTATAATTTATGAAGTATTCATGCCATGTTTACAAAAATTCTATGTAGTTTTGGTATGATTTGAATGGAACTAACCTGGACTGACGCTATTTTCAGCAGAACTACCGTGGTGTTGATTTTTGTGCAGAAATAATAGTTCTCCTAATGCATCGTAACTTTTTAACATTTTTTTGGAACAAAAGAGGCACTAGAAGCATTGTGGGAGGACCAGAAGGCGAAGGAGGTGGCCACTATGCACCAGGGCGCGCCACCCCCCTCTAGCGCGCCCTGGTGGGTAGTGGGCCCCTCGTGTCCCATCTTAGCGTGAGACCGACGCCAAAAAATCCTATGTATTCAAAAACCCCTGAAAGTTAACCTAGATGAGAAGCTCCGCCACCGCAAGCCTCTATACCTCCACAATCCCATCTAGAGCTCTTTTTTGGCACCCTATCGAAGGGGGAAATCATCACCGGAGGCCATCTTCATCATCCGGCGGCCACCATGACGAGGAGGGAGTAGTCCACCCCCATGGTTGAGGGTTTGTACTAGTAGCTATGTGTTTGATCTCTCTCTCTCTCTCTCTCTCTCTCTCTCTCTCTCTCTCTCTCGTTCTTGATTTGGCACAATCTTGATGTACCACGAGCTTTGTCAATATAGTTGGATCATATGGTTTTTTCCTCTCTATCTTGTTGCGACAAATTGATCTTTTACCTGTGAGGTTTCACTTTTATTGGATTGAATACTTTGTTGGATATGAGAGCACTTGGTGTATGTCTTGCATATGAATACCCGTGGTGACAATGGGGTATTATATTGATCCACTTCATGTATGTTTTGGCACTCAACTCGTGGATTCCCGAGGTGACATTGGGGTAATCTATGCATAGGGGTTAATGCACGTTTTCGTCCTACTTTCTCCGGTAGAAATCTTGAGGCACTCTTTGAGTTTCTTTGTGTTGGATTGAATATTATGAATCTGAAGTTGTTTGATGCATATTGTATAATTGACGCACAGATACTTGTGGTGACATTGGAGTATCTAGGTGACATTAGGGTTGATTGATGTGTTTTCATAAGGTGTTGTTTTAGTATGAACTCTAGGGATGTTCGTGACACTTATAGGGACGGATCAATAGATTGACCGGAAATGATAACTTTGAGGTGGTTTGCCACCTACAACAATTTCTTCTTATGTTATCCGCTTGATATGAACTTTGGAGTGGCTCTTTGTCACACATTGAGGGATTGCCATATGATTCAATTATGTTATCACTGTTGAGAGATTGCACTAGCGAAAGTATGAACCCTAGGCCTTATTTTCAAGCATACAAATACCATTTGTGCCCTTTTTTTTTACTTGCTACCTTGCTGATTTTATTGTTCCTGTTACAAAAATAAATATCTATGAACATTACTGCATTTGTATTGCCATCTCTTCGCCGAACTAGTGCACCTATATAGTTTACCATTGTATTTGGTGTGTTGCGGATACAAGAGACTCTTTGTTATTTGGCCGCAGGGTTGTTTGAGAGAGACCATCTTCATCCTACGCCTCCCATAGATTGATAAACCTTAGGTCATCCACTTGAGGGGAAATTGCTATTGTCCTGCAAAACTCTGCGCTTGGAGGCCCAACAAGTCTATAAGAAGAAGGTTGTGTAGTAGACATCAAGCTCTTTTCCGGCGTCGTTGTCGGGGAGGTGAGTGCTTGAAGGTCTATCTTTAGATCTTGCAGTTGAATCTTTAGTTTCTTGTTTTATCACTAGTTTGGTTTATAAAAGAAAACTACAAAACATGGAATTGAGGTTGCTTGATATTCTTCGTCTTTATCTTGTCTTAAAAATGATGGATCGGAACATTGTGCTCAATTGTTAGAAGAATTTAATAAATGTTTGGCATAAAATCTTTGAATGATGAGAATGATTGCAGTGTTGCTAGTATGAATTCTTTGAATATCCTTGATGGTAATGATATGCCAAGCCATAAGCTTGGGGATGCTATGTTTAATGAAGATGACATTCTTAGTCCCTCAAGACTTGATGTGCATATTTGTTATGATGATTGCATGCCTCCTATTTATGATGACTATATTGATGAAAGTGGGTTTGGAAGAGTGTCAACTCTAGGCACTAATGATCCCACTATTTTGGAGGGTGTTGAATCTTATTGTAATAATTATGAAAGTGGATTTGGAGAGGTCATAATTTTATTTAGTGACTAATCCACTATTTTGGAAGAGGTTTCAATTGATTATGATAAGAAAGTTGCTATTTATAATGATTATTGTGATGACATGTATGCTATAAAGAATAATGACAACCATGAAACTTGTCATCACGATTTTAATTTTCAAATGGATTATGCCAATCAAGCATCTCATGATATTTATTTTTTTGATTTTTCTCCCACTATTACGAATAAGAAGAAAATTACTTATGTGGAGAGTAGTAAAATTTCAGTGCTTATGAATCATGGAAAGAATGCTTTATGTGATAGAGATACGTCTCCAACATATCTATCATTTTGATTGTTCCATGTTGTTATATTATCAATCTTGGATGTTTTATATACATTTACTAGCAACTTTATATCATTTTTCGGGACTAACCTATTGACATAGTGCCCAGTGCCAGTAGTTGTTTTCTGCTTGTTTTTTAGTTTGCATAATATCACTACCAAACGAAGTCCAAATGTCACGAAACTTTTTAGAGATTTTTCTGCAGGAAGACATCCAGGAAGCTTCTGAGCACATGAGGGGATGCTCGTGGGGCCCACTATGCACTAGGGCGCGCCAGGGGCCTCAGGCGCGCCCTGGTGGGTAGTAGGGCCCGTGGGCACCCCCTTGACCTACCTCCACCTCTATAAATACTCTAAAATACCAAAAACCCTATGGGAGTTGACAAAACACTTTTTCCGCCGCTATAAGTTCCAAAACCACGAGATCCAATCTAGAGGCCATTTCCGGCACTCTGCTGGAGGGGGCAACGATCTCAGAGGGGTTCTTAATCATCCTTGTTGCCCCTCCGATGATGCGTGAGTAGTTTACCACATACCTATAGGCCCGTTGCTAGTAGCTAGATGGTTTCTTCTCTCTTTTTGATCTTCAATACAATGTTCTCCTCGATGTTTGATACGTCTCCAACGTATCTATAATTTGTAAAGTATTCATGTCATGTTTACAACAATTTTATATGGTCTTGGTATGATTTGCATGGAACTAACCCGAACTGACGTTGTTTTTAGCAGAACTCCCGTGGTGTTATTTTTTGTGCAGAAATGAAAGTTCCCCAAATGAGCTGAAACTTTTTGATGGTTTTTTTTTGTAACAAAAGAGACACTCGAAGCTTCGTCAGAGGGCCAGAAGAGCCATGAGGAGGGCACAACCCACCAGGGCACGCCTGAGGGGCCCGGCTTGCCCCGGTGGGTTGTGCACACCTCGAGGCCCATCTTCATGTGAAACCGATGCCAAAAAATCCTATAAATAGATAAACCATCAGAAATAAGCCTCTATAGCCACGAAAAACCAATATAGACCCGTTCCGGCACCCTGCCAGAGGGGGAAATTATCACCGGTGGCCATCTTCATCATCCTGGCGGCCACCATGATGAGGGGGGAGTAGTCCACCCTTGGGGCCGAGGGTTTGTACCAGTAGCTATGTGTTTAATCTTTCTATCTCTCTCGTGTTCTTGAGATGGCACGATCTTGCTGTATCGCGGGCTTTGTTAATATAGTTGGATCATATGGTGTTTTTCCCTCTCTCTCTTGTTGTGACGAATTGAGTTTTCCCTTTGAGATTTCGTTTTATCGGGTCGAATACTTATATGGATTTGAGAGCACTTGATATATGTCTTCTCATATGAATACCCGTGGTGACAATGAGGTATTATATTGATTCACTTGAGATATGTTTTGGCACTCAACTCACGGATTCCAGAGGTGACATTGGGGTAATCTATGCATAGGGGTTGATGCATGTTCTCGTCTTTTGTTTCTCCGGTAGAAATCTTGGGGCACTCTTTGAGGTTCTAGTGTTGGATTGAGTATTATGAATCTGAATTTTCTTTGGTCTTATTTTACTACAAACTCTTGATAGATCAACTTTAAAGAATAACTTGGTGTTATTTTAGTACGAACTCTTGATAGATCGATCAGAAAGAATAACTTGGTGTTATTTTAGTAAGAACTCTTTGATAGATCGATCGGAAAGAATAGCTACAAACAATTTCTTCTTATGTTCTTCGCTAGACAAGAACTTTTGAATGATTCTTCATCGCACTCTGAGGGATGGTTATATGATCCAATTAGATTAGTATTGTTGAGAGATTGCACTGGCGAAAGTACAGACCCTAGGCTTCATTTTCAACATTGCAATACCGTTTGTGCTCCATTTTATCAATTTCTACCTTGCTGTTTTTATTGTTAATATTACAAAAATCAATATCTACTATCCATATTACACTTTTATCGCCATCTCTTCGCCAAACTATTGCACCTATACAACTTTCCATTGTATTTGGTGTGTTGGGAACACAAGAGACTTTTTGTTATTTGGTTGCAGGGTTGATTGAGAGAGACCATCTTAATCCTATATCTCCCACGGATTGATAAACCTTAGGTCATCCACTTAAGGGGAAATTGCTACTATCCTACAAAACACTACGCTTGGAGGCCCAACACGAGTGGACAAGAAAAAGTTGTGTAGTGGACATCAAGCTATTTTCTGGCACCGTTGCCGGGGAGGTGAGTGCTTGAAGGCATACCTTCAGATCTTGTAATTGAATCTGTTAGTTTCTTGTTTGTCACTAGTTTGGTTTATAAAACAAAACTACAAGGAAAATGGAATTGAGGTGGTCTCATATTATTCATCTTTATAATGTCTTTCATGAAAACGATGGATCGGAAAATTGTGCTCAATTGTTAGAAGAAAAAATCAATAAAATGTTTGGAACAAAATATTTGAATGATGAGCATGATTGCAATGTTGTTAGTATCAATTCTTTGAATATCCATAATGCTAGTGCTATGCAAAGCCATAAGCTTGGGGATGCTATGTTTGATGAAGATGATCTTTTTACTCCCCCAAGTTTATTATGATGGAAGCATGCCTCCTATTTATGATAATTATATTGATGAAAGTGGATTTGGAGAGGTCGTGACTTTATTTAGTGATGAATCCACTATTTTGGAAGAGTTATCAATTGATTACGAAAACAAAGTTGCAATCTATGATGATTATGGTGATGAAATGTATGCTATATTGAATAATGATAACCATGAAACTTGTCATCATGATTTTAATTGTCAATCACATGATAGTTATTTTGTTGAGTTTGCTCCCACTATCATGAATGACAAGAAATTTGCTTATGTGGAGAGTAACAAAATTTCTATGCTTATGCATCATGAAAAGAGTGCGTTTATGTGATAGTTATATTGTTGAATTCATTCGTTATGCTACTGAAAAGTATTATGAGGGAGGAACATATGTTTGTAGGAATTGCAATAATATCACATTTCCTCTCTATGTGTTCAAAATTTTGAAGTTATACTTGTTTTGTCTTCCTATACTAGTTGATTCTTGCTCCCATAAATTGTTTGCTCACAAAATCCCTATGCATAGGAAGTGGGTTAGGCTTAAATTTTCTATTCATATGCTTCATGATGCCCCCGTTACGTTTCATTTCTTATCTTTTATGTGAGCAATCATGCCTAGCTTAAAAGGCATTAAAGAAAAGCCCTTGTTGGGAGACAACCCAACATTTACCCCTACTGTTTTTGTGTGTTCACATGATTAGGCTACTATAGTAATCATGTTTTATTGCTTTTGTTTCAATAGAGTGCCAATAAAGCCTTTGGGATATTGTGGATGATAGTTGACTTGATTCTGTGCAAAAACAGAAACGTTGCCGCTCAGTACATAAATTTTAGAAATTCACCGGAATATGGTTTTGATCTAAAATTTTGACAGGTGATGTATATACAAATTCCTACGTTGTCCTAATTTTTCTGAATTTTTTGAGTAGCATAAGTATGGTAGTTGTCCAGATCATTACAGACTGTTCTGTTTTTGGCAGATTCTGTTTTCAATGCATCATTTGCTTGTTTTCTAGTTTCTATGGATTATATTGATCAATATAAATTGTGTAAATGATAAGTTACAGTAGATATTATGTGTAAAAAATTATGAATCTTGTCTTTGATAGTACCAAAGTGAATGATTTGCTCTTTATCATACTAACGCATCTCACGAAGTTCCGTTAAGTTTTGTGTGATTGAAGTTTCCAAGTTTTGGGTGACATATCGATATGAGGAGAATAAGAGTGACAATACACTAAGCTTGGGGATGCCCCGGAAGGCATCCCATCTTTTGTCTCCAACATTATCGGTAACCTTACATGGAGCTATATTTTCATTCGTCGCATGATATGAGTTTTGCTTGGAGCATCACTTTCTTTTGCTTGCTGTTATTTAGAATAATGTTTGCATCTTTTATTTCAATTAAAATCTCAAGTATAGCGTTTGCCATGCTTATTTTGCAAGTCTATATGTTGTTGTTTGAAAACAAAAAATTGCATGCTAGTGCATGAATTCTTGAAAAAAGTCACAATGTGATATTATGTTGAAACATTTTGCACAATAAGCTATGATAAATTTTCTACGATGTGGTAATTTTTCAGAATTTGTGGGGTTAATCAAGTATTGATATTCTTGCATCTTTTATAGACTCTCCTGTTTAGACAGATTGCTGTTATGTTTGCATATGTTTGCTTGTTTAATGATTCTATTTGAGGACATGAGTATTAAATATGCATAGGCATTTAGTATGCAATGTTGAATAATAATTTTAGTGATTTGCTACAGTAGAGAATTATAAGGTTATTGCATTAATTTATACTAACTTATCTCACGAGTTCTTGTTGAGTTTTATGTGGATGAAGTTTTTAATATTTAGGGAAACCGTGATATAAAAGGAATTAAGGAGACACAAAAGATCAAGCTTGGGATGCCCAAGGCATGCCAAGTTTATATTTCAAGAAGTATCAAGCATCTAAGCTTGGGGATGCCCTAGTAGGCATCCCACCTTTCTTCATCAACAATTATCGGTTAGTATCGGTTAAGCCTAAGTTTTTGCTTCTTCACATGAGGTGTGATATTCTTGGAATGTCATTTTATTTGTTTTGCTTGCTGTTTTAGTAAAATACTTAGATCTGAAAAAAAATAAGAGAGAGTCCTCAAATGGCTACCCATTTACTTAGCTACTCACTCTTCACTTATATCTTTTTTGAGTAGCTTGTTGTCAGTGTCAAAACCGGCGGATCTCGGGTGGGGGGTCCCGAATAGTGCGTCTTAGGCTAATGGTAACAGGAGGCGGGGGACATAATGTTTACACAGGTTCGGGCCCTCTCAATGGAGGTAATACCCTACTTCCTGCTTGATTGATCTTGATGATATGAGTATTACAAGAGTTTATCTACCACGAGATCATAGAGGCTAAACCCTAGAAGCTAGCCTATGGTATGATTGTTGTTCTTCTATGAACTAAACCCTCCGGTTTATATAGACACCAGAGGGGGCTAGGGTTACACAGAGTCGGTTACAGAGAAAGGAATCTTCATATCCGAATCGCCAAGCTTGCCTTCCACGCAAAGGAGAGTCCCATCCGTACACGGGACTAAGTCTTCTATCTTGTATCTTCATAGCCCAACAGTCCGGCATGCGCATATGATCTGGCTGTCCGAGGACCCCCTAATCCAGGACTCCCTCAGTAGCCCTTGAACCAGGCTTCAATGACGATGAGTACGGCCCACAGATTGTCTTCGGCATTGCAAGACGGGTTCCTTCTCCGAATACTCCAAAGTTGAACTTGAACACAAGATTCGTTTCCGGCTCTGCAAAAGTAAATTCCATATACCACCATGGAGAACATAATGTTTTCACGAGTCCAATCCGCTGACAGTTTTTATGAGACGACATTACGTTATTGTTCAGCCATTATTTCGCTTTTCTGGCCTACTACTTCACGCTTAGCGAGGCGGTTTTATTGGCACGTCTTGTCGAAGCGGAGATCGTGTCCCCTTATTACGGGATTCTCATCAACACGGGCGTGGGTAACCCAACCATTCTGTTGGTATGATTCCTTAGGAATAGGCATATTTTAAGGTCACGTAGGGGACGTTCGATATTCATCACCTCTATACAGAGGCCAAGGCCTGTCCTTTTCTTCTACGCTAGTACCTTCCTCACCTCCTACCTCGAGTTCCAACACCCAAGGGTCAATCCGATCGCTTCGAGCTCGCAGCCATGTCTGAACACAACCTTCAAGGCCGGTAGATGGCCTCTTCTATCACACAGGAAGACATCTCGAAGCTCAGGGAGGCAAGATACTTGACTGCGGAGATCTACCACAGGCTTCCCGCTCAAGGGCAGGTTATTCCTACGCCCAGATCCAATGAGAGGGTCGTGTTTATCTCTCACTTCCTTCGAGGGCTTGGGTTTGCACTCCATCCCTTTGTTCGAGGGGTCATGTTTTATTACGGGCTAGATTTCCATGATCTAGCCCCGGACTCCCTTCTCCACATGTCGGCGTTCATCACCACATGCGAGGCTTTCCTCCGTATTTCCCCACACTTCGGCTTATGGCTCAAGACCTTTGAAGTGAAACTGAAGGTAATCAACGAGGAACAAGCAGAGTGCGGAGGCGCTTCAATAAACAAGCTCATCAACACCACTTGGCCAAACGGCTCCTTTGCAGAATCTTATAACTTATGGCAATGGGAGTAGTTTTATATCACCAAACCCCGTTGTATAAAGCGGGATGCCACTCCTGCGTTTCGGTCTGGCCCTCCACCACAGCTCACTTCGTGGATCAACAAGGGGCTGGACTATGGATCTACGAATGAAGTATGGACACTGCTAAGCCGCATTTGGAACCTTATTGAGAAGGACACCAGTCTCATTGATGTAATCCAAGTAATGCCAGTCTGCCGGATCCTACCCTGTCAGCGACGCCCTCTCCGCATGTGGGAATTCAATCCGGAAGGTCCATGGACTCTTTAGCACTTCTCCGGCACGATGCTCAGGGAGATGTGGGAATTATTCTTCGGCGCATGAAAACAGTGGCCAAATACTACAGAAGACATCGGTCTTGACTGCAACCATCCGATACTTCGGTAAGTACTCCACCCCCGAACATGGTCTAGTCAAATTATTTATGACAATATATTGGTAAAACTCTATCCGGCCAGGCTTGGCTAAAGAAGGCGGAAAGAATCAGGTGTTCGGCTCCACTTCCCGAGGATACTGCCTATCCGTTATTAACCAGGATGCTCGCTCCGGCACTACATCAAGTGCCGGCGGGGGAAGAAAAGGAGAGGAGTGGGGAGGTCAAAAGTGGCCTTCATATCGGAGGCACGTCATGCACCGTACCCAGGGAAATTGAAACTCCCGTGTCAAAGGATGAATGGAGAGGAGAATCTAACATTCCCTCCCCTCACGGGAAGAAGAGGGCCACCCTAGAAGACCTGAAGGGAGAGGCCTCCAAGTGGGGGAAAGAATCCCTATCAGGGGGGCCGTATTCGGGAGGCAGTATTGTTGCACTTCGCCCACAAGGGGGCCAGCCTCTACCCGACCGTAAGTGAACAAAGGTGTTTAATAAACATACACCGTTCTTCTCATGTTTGTGAAAGTAATATCTGAGACGCATGTTCTGCAGTTCAGCCTATAGCCTCCACAACAATCTTCGTCCTCGGGGGATCTTCTTCCGGAGATGATGGAGAGCGAAACACCGCCTCATGCTTCCCGGCCCCACAAGGCAGACGACCCCGAGGTGTCATCCCGGATGATCTCTCCTGATCCGCAATGGAGGACTAGGCCAGAAGGTGACTCTTCGGCCGCCTGTGGTACGGGGTGTTAGGCTCCTAGAGCGACCGACAACAAAGGCCCCGGACTATTCGATATGTTGTCGGACATATTGACGGGTCTTCTACGGCAAGCGCCTATCTCAGAAGAACATCGTATGTTAATGGGTACAGTGATTGAGAGAATTTCGTCCGCCAAAAGCGGATTGAATGAAGCTTTTACGAGCCTACTAAGAGGCTTTGAGGTACGTAATGTAATATTTTTTAATTTGTATCGTAAACGCAAGGTGCACTGTGTATAGATAGTAGCCCCTGAGACTCTAGTTGCCATCCGAACGGGGCGATCAGAGGATCAAAATATAAGAAACTCAGGTAAGAATTGTGCCAATTTGTACACAAGCGGCTGCAGCCCCGGCCAGTGATTGGGCTGCCGAATTTGCCAAAGTGAAGTGGCAACTTGATGTGGCGGATGATGACATCACGCTCGTGAACAAACAGCTTGACGAGGCGCAAGGTATGTCCTTTGGGCGGTCAGTGTGTATAAATAGGAGCATAATGCTGGAATTTATAATATGCTTGACTGCAGATGGTGCTGCCGCCGTGGAGACCCTTTCGGGGTGAGCTTGCCCGAGCCAAGGAACAAGCTAGGATAAGCAACGCCGCTGCCGAGAAGGTAGTTAGTGAATTGAAAGCCGAACAGGCTGCCCATCGCCTGAGTGAGGAGAAAATATCCAACATGGCACTTGAGCTGAGGGATACCGCTAGCCGATATAAACTCCTTGAGAAGGAGAATCAAGCAAAAAACGGCTGACCTTCAGAAGGCCTTACAAGCGGCAAAGGAAACCCGGTCCGAGGCCAAAGTGGCTCGGGAGGAGATCCAGCAAGCCGGGGACATCGTGACTCGAAAGCCCTTTTTATTGCGAACTAAGTTCGGCGATTTATCAAAGAGTGAAGTGGTAACGCTTGATCAAATCCAAATATTGCGAACTAAGTTTGATAAATCCAAATATGCTTGATCAAATGTGGAGTTCTCCGGATGCATATTTGGATTTATCAAAGAGTGCTTTTGATGCAACGCAGTTTTTCCAAGCCCAACAAGGCCAGAAGCAGAAACTCTTTTCTGGTCGTAGTTTAGCATTCCAAGGCGTTCGTTGCTGTTGAATGAACAAATGGCCGAATGGGCCGAGCTCCACCCGATATCCGGACTTGCCATGAAGGATGTCGTAGACCGGCCTGGCCTGAGGGACCAACTGCAAATAGCTATTTTGGTTTAGTGCAACAACTTACTCGTGCGGTGCCGTATATCAACGTTGTCAAGCGGTCAACGTGCATAGAAGGTGCACGGATGGCCCTTGCCCGTGTGAAGATGTACTGGGCGAAGATGAGGGACACCGATATTGCAGCACGGGGTCCATCTGAGGGTCAAGACACACCAGAGCACTATTTTGAAGCAGTATTAGAGGGTGCCTGCTTGATAGAGGGTCAGTGCTCGAAAAATATTATGTTCGAGTAACATGTATCCGGATTGTAAAAACAATGCTTATGATAATGAAGGCTGTGTTTATACTTTTTCCCATAAAGTATTTTAGTGCCTCCTGTGCGGCCGTTTATGTATATATGTATATAACCTGACAGTTTGCAGTCGTCGGCTTCAGCCCCCTCGCGTAACGCGGGGGTGTTCGGAAAAGCACTTGATCACACTTGACCCAACGTCTTGGTCCATTAAGGAGGTGTTAGTGCGGCGAACTAGGCATAGGAGTTTGACAGTGGGGCTACTATATAGCCCCTAGTATGTCTGGTTTGTTCGATTATGGTGCGTTTACATACATGACCAGGAAACCGGTCCTTCGTTAATGCGGAGGAATCACGAAGATTCCGTTGAGTCATCGAGTGGTTGACCAGCTCTCGCCATATCATGATAGTCAGTTTTCGGCTTTCTCTACTGAGGTGCTCGTCCGGATGAACCAATGCACAATTGCAGTAGTTCTCCCTTGGCCGCCTTAGCCAATAGAATGGATCATAAGGTAGCAAAACCTAGGACCCGGGCAAACCCAACATGTGATGGCAAAGTAATAAAAGCGACGGACTGCATAATAAAGGTTGCTATCATAAGGGGCAATATAACGTGATGTTCCTTTGCATTAAGAGCTTGGGCATCCAAATAAAAGGTGCATGACAACCTCTGCTTCCCTCTGTGAAGGGCATATCTTTTACTTTTAAGTATTTACTTTTATGCAAGAGTCAATAGTATGCATTCCCATTTCAACCTCAAGTACTCTCTAGTTGGCAAGCATCATGTGGTGGGGAAAGATCTAGGCACATATGGCCAGTCAAATATATTTGATCATGATTTATTATTGTTGACAATTATCTCTATGATAAATGAGTTGGGAGGCAAAATATTAAGCCCCTATCTTTCTCTGTGTTTGATGGAGGCCATTTGTTCTAAGAATATGCTTTGAGTACTAGCAATCATGGAAGACTATAAGATGATTGAGTATGTGGAGCTCTTACTTAGACTTTGTTGAATAAGTTGAATTACAATTGCTTGGTGACTGAGAACATAGGTTGTTAAGTATCAAGAGAAGGCATTGTTTGAACCACAACATGTGAATTGGTTGCTACGTTAACATGAGAAGTTTTATGAGAAAGAGTTGTTGTTATGATGCTAGGAAAAGTGATTGAAATTATCATTGATCAAACTTATGCACTATGCTAGCATTCACACTTCATAAATTATTTCTTTTATCATTTACCTACTCGAGGAGGAGGAGGAATTAAGCTTGGGGATGCTGATACGTCTCTAACGTATCTATAATTTATGAAGTATTCATGCCATGTTTACAATAATTAATATGGTGTTGGTATGATTTGCATGGAACTAACCCAGACTGACGCTGTTTTCAGCAGAACTACCATGGTGTTGTTTCTTGTGCAGAAATGGAAGTTCCCCAAATGAGCTGAAACTTTTTGATGATTTTTTTGGAACAAAAGAGACACCAGAAGTTTCGTTAGAGGGCCAGAAGAGCCACGAGGAGGGCACAACCCACCAGGGCACTCCCGAGGGGCTCGACTTGCCCCGCTGGGTTGTGCTCACTTCGAGGCCCATCTTCGCGTGAAACCGACGCGAAAAAATCCTATAAATAGAGAAACCATTAGAAATAACCCTAGATCAAAAGTCCTGCCGCCGCAAGTCTCTGTATCAATGAAAAACCAATCTAGACCCGTTTCGGTACCCTGCCAGAGGGAGAAATTATCACTGGTGGCCATCTTCATCATCTTGGCGGCCATCGTGATGAGGAGGGAGTAGTCCAGCCTCGAGGCTCAGGGTTTGTACCAGTAGCTATGTGTTTAATCTCTCTCTCATGTTCTTGAGATGACACGATCTTGATGTATCATGGGCTTTGTTAATATAGTTGGATCATATGGTGTTTCTCCCTCTCTATCTTATTATGGTGAATTGAGTTTTCCCTTTCAGATTTTTTTATTGAATTGAATACCTTTATGGATTTGAGAGCACTTGATATAGTCTTGTATATGAATACCCTGGTGACAATGTGGTATTATATTGATTCACTTGAGATATGCTTTGGCACTCAACTCACAGATTCCCGAGGTGACATCGGGGTAATCTATGCAAAGGAGTTGATGGATGTTCTCATCTTTTATTTCTCCGGTAGAAATCTTGGGGCACTCTTTGAGGTTCTTGTGGTGGATTGAGTATTATAAATCTGAATTTTCTTTGGTGTTATTTTAGTATGAACTCTTGATAGATCAATCAGAAAGAATAACTTGGTGTTATTTTAGTACGAACTCTTGATAGATCGATCAAAAAGAATAACAAAGGGTATTGGAGTCCGGGAGTGTTCCGGCGGTACCAGGTTATGACCAGGAGAGCCAAAAGGGGTTTGGAGGGGCCCCGGCAAGGGTTGGGGGGCTCATGGGCTAATGGGAGGGAGCATGCTACGTCTCCAACGTATCTATAATTTTTGATTGTTCCATGCTATAATATTATCTGTTTTGGATGTTTAATAGGCTTTAATATGCTCTTTTATATTATTTTTGGGACTAACCTATTAACTGGAGGGCCAGTGCCAATTTCTGTTTTTTTGCGTATTTTAGAGTTCTACAGAAAAGGAATACCAAATGGAATGAAACCTTCACGATGATCTTTCTTGGACCGAAAGCAAACCAGAAGATTTGGAGTTGAAGTCAAAGACGCAACGAGGCGTCCACGAAGCAGGAGGGCGTGTCTAGGGGGTTAGGTGCACCCCCCACCCTCGTGGGCCCCTCGTAGCTCCACCGACCTAGTTCTTTCGCCTATATATACTCTTATACACTAAAAACATCAGGGGGAGCCAGGAAACCACTTTTCCACCGCCGCAACCTTCTGTACCCGTGAGATCCCATCTTGGGGCCTTTTTCAGTGATTTGTCGAAGGGGGAATCGATCATGGAGGGCTTCTACATCAACACCATTGCCTCTCCGATGAAGCGTGAGTAGTTTACATAGACCTTCGGCCCATAGTTATTAGCTAGATGGCTTCTTCTCTCTCTTTGATTCTCAATACAAAGTTCTCCTCGATGTTCTTGGAGATCTATTCGATGTAATACTCTTTTGCGGTGTGTTTGCCGAGATCCGATGAATTGTGGATTTACGATCAAGATTATCTATGAATATTATTTGGTTCTTCTCTAAATTCTAATATGCATGATTTGATATCTTTGCAAGTCTCTTCGAATTATTAGTTTAGTTTGGCCTACTAGATTGATCTTTCTTGCCATGGGAGTAGTGCTTAGCTTTGGGTTAAATCTTGCGGTGTCCTTTCCCAATGATAGTAGGTGCAGCAAGGCGCGTATTATATTGTTGCCATCGAGGAAAAAAATATGGGGTTTATATCATATTGCTTGAGTTTATCCCTCTACATCATGTCTTCTTGCTTAATGCGTTACTCCGTTCTTATGAACTTAATACTCTAGATGCATGCTGGATAGCGGTCGATGTGTGGAGTAATAGTAGTATATGCAGGCAGGAGTCTGTTTACTTGACACGGACGTGATTCCTATGTTCACCATTATTTCCTTAGATGTCATCATAATTATGCGCTTTTCTATCAAATGCTTGGCAGTAATTTGTTCACCCACCGTAATACATGCTATCTCTAGAGAACCTTCTAGTGAAACCTATGGCCCCCGGGTCTCTTTTCCATTATATTGAATCTCTTTTCCATTATATTGAATCTCTTTTCCATTATATTAAGTCTCTTTTCCATATTGTTGAATCTAGTTTACTATTTTGCAATCTTTACGTTCCAATCTATACAACCAAAAATACCAAAAATATTTACTTTATTATCTTTATCAGATCTCACTTTTGCGACTGACCGTGAAGGGATTGACAACCCCTTTATCGCGTTGGTTGCAAGTTCTTGATTGTTTGTGCAGGTATTCGGTGACTTGTGCGTTGTCTCCTACTGGATTGATACCTTGGTTCTCAAAACTGGGGGAAATACTTACGCTACTTTGTTGCATCACCCTTTCCTATTCTAGGGAAAAAACAACGCAAGCTCAAGAGGTAGCAAGAAGGATTTCTGGCGCCGTTTCCGGGGAGATCTAGGCCAAGTCAAGCCATACCAAGTACCCATCATAAACTCTTCTCCCTTGCATTACATTATTTTCCATTCGCCTCTTGCTTTCCTCTCCCCCACTTCTAAAACAATTTTTGAAAACCTTTGCCTTTTCTTCGCCCCTCTTCCGTTCGTATCTTTTCGCTTGCTTCTTGTGTGCTTGTGTGTTGGATTGATTGTTTGTCACAATGGCTCAAGATAATACTAAATTGTGTGACTTTTCCAATACCAACAACAATGATTTTATTAGCACTCCGATTTCTCCTACTACGATGCTGAATCTTGTGAAATTAATACCGCTTTGTTGAATCTTGTTATGAAAGATCAATTTTCTGGCCTTCCTAGTGAAGATGCCGCAACCCATATAAACAACTTCATTGATTTGTGTTATATGCAAAAGAAGAAAGTTGTGGATAATGATATTGTTAAATTGAAGCTATTTCCGTTTTCACTTAGAGATCGTGCTAAAACTTGGGTCTCTTCTTTGCCTAAAAATAGTATTGATTCATGGAATAAGTGCAAAGATGCTTTTATCTCTAAGTATTTTCCTCCCGCTCAGTTCACCTCCCTTAGGAACGATATTATGAATTTTAAGCAACTTGATCATGAACATGTTTCACAATCTTGGGAGAGGATGAAATTAATGATACATAATTGCCCTACACATGGTTTGAATTTGTGGATGATTATACAAAAATATTATGCCGGATTGAATTTTGCTTCTAGAAATCTTTTAGATTCGGCCGCGGGAGGCACTTTTATGGAAATCACTTTACGAGAGTCTATTAAGCTCCTAGATAATATTATGGTTAATTATTCTCAATGGCACACCATGATTAGTAGTAAAAATATCATAATTGAATAGTTTTATGGGATGATGAATATGAAATTGCAATAGACTTCTGCCAGAATCACTACAAAAAAATACACTTCCGTGATGATACGTGTTTGTCACAGTAGGTCGCGTTTTTTGTCATGCATGTACATCCATGACAATTTATGACAGAATCAAGATAGTCATACCTGTGCTGTCGTAGAAGTGTTCCATGACATTACCAAAATTATCATCACGGAAGTGTCCACTTCCATGACGATAAATCGCGCGTCACAGAAGTGCTTTCGTCAAGGGTGACCGACACGTGGCATCCACCGTAACGGAACGCCGTTAAGCTATCGGGTCGGGTTTTGGATCCGATAACCCGTTAACAGCCCCGACCAATGGGGATTTTCCACGTGTAAAATCATCATTGGCTGGAGGAAACACGTGTCGGCCTCATCGTTGGGAAAGATGTCATCCACTCATTGGATAGAAGGCGCCTATGATACGTCGACACGTGGCACGGCCCAACAGAGGCCCATTCCTGTGAAAAGGCCGGCCCGTTTGACTTGGTCAAAAGGTGGCGGGCCGGCCCATGGAAAGCGTGTTAACGGCCTGTTCGCATATAGCCCATTTACAACCCGCTAACCCAAGGCCCGTTACACCCTATGTGAATTAGGCCCAGTAGCGTCATCTGGGCCATCCAATATGATTCCATCCCGTTTTCACTTCTGGCCCATGTATGGCCCATGACGTCTTTCGGCCCATATGAGGCCCTATGTAACTCTTGGCCTATTAACGGCCCGTGGTGAAACTGGCCCGCAATGAACAGTGTATCACTTTACACCCATTAACGGCCCGTGGTGAAACTGGCCCGTAATGAACAGTATATCACTTTATACCCATTAGGGGCCCGTTATTCAGTTGGGCCATTTCCAGCAAATGTTATCTTTCGGCCTTCTCGGAGCCCATTTATTCTTGGGCCTAATTTCCAGCATTCGTTTACTTATGGCCCGTTACTGTCATTTTTCTGCTTGTGGGCCAAATTCAGCCCGTGGTTTACATCGGCCCGTTTGTGGTCCGTTAATACGTTGGGCCGTTTTCCATAGCGTCATCAAATACGGCCTATTAACGATGGCCCGTTATGGTCATACGGCCCGTATAAGGCCCATTGATGATACGGCCCGTAGAAGGCCCATTGTTTCTACGGCCCGTAGAAGGCCCATTGTTTCTACGGCCCGTAGAGGCCATTGTTTCTACGACCGTAGAAGGCCCACTGTTTCTACGGCCCGTAGGAGGCCCAGTGTCACTACAGTAAATATTAGCCCATGGTTATTGTGGCCTAGTTTTAAAAAATAGGTTATTGCAGCCACTAGCAAACCGCGAAAAACTGCACTGACTACAAGCAAACAAATAAACAAGACAACAAGGAAATAAATAAGCAAGCAACTAATGCTAGGCTATCACGGCTATTACACATATTACATCCACTGGGCATCAAAGTTCGCCACCAGTGCAAATATAGGGAACAAAGCAGCATATCATATACACTGGTTGTCAAAGTTGGCGACCAACGCAAATAAACGCCGCAGCAAAACAAATCCAGAACTGAAACCACTTCAGAAGATCTCAAGAAACAATATCCTGGGTACCCATAATGCTGGCAAGATGCTTAGCAAGCTTATTAACTTTCTCTTGTTTGGCGCTTAAATCCTCCAGCGCTTGCTGTTGCACCAGAAAATATGCATCTGAATTCTGCAGGGACTTCCTCAGTCCTTCAGCTTCCTGTCGCAGCACATCTGATCGATGTCTTTCAACTTGAAGTTGAGACTCAAGAAGACGAACTGATTCAGGCAGCGAGTTCGAAGAGCTTGTGCCAGCAGTAGTGGCCAGTAACTCGAACACTACATCAAGACAGGACTTTTGGGTTCCCTCACTGTCGTCAAGATAGTTTTTATCAGCTTTCTTGGAGACCAACAGGGATGTCTCACTATCTTGAACCTTATCTGCATTACTTCCTTTACCATTGGATAACGCGGTACTGTTCTCCAATATTTTGTCCGCATTCTAAAAGAGAAACAAGCAGACACATCACATGTTTACCATGTTGTATATGAAACTCATTTTGGTAAATGAGTTCAGTAGTAAAGTGGACAGGATAACAGCATGAAACAAACATATATCTATGTACCATGGTCACTTTATGGTCTATATCATTCTAGTTTTTGTTGCCAAATCAAGATAGAGACACAGTTCAAATAATATTTGTTCAAGACAAAGCAGAATAGACAGAATATAAGTGTGGGTAACTATAGAGCAATAACAACACTTGTAATGTGCATGACATGAGAACATAACTGTTTATTCAATTGAAACTGAAATCAACATAGAGCAGGTTACAACAGCAAACCAGTTAAAGAAACAGGTTTAAAACATACCTGTTGCGCCATTGGAGTTTCAATTCCATCCTTCAAATTTGAAAATAGTTGGTATGAGTAAATACAGTAATGCAAGAGCAAAGGAGTATGAACCATAGCTACAGAACCTGACCTGAGAACAAATCTTCTTCTCCTTTAAGCGTTGAGTTGGGATTCGGAGTGGTGGTCCTCGTGCTTTGGGCACTGCAGTTCCCTTACTAACTGCTCGTGTTTGGGTGCTCTGTGGTGGAGACGGTGCTGTGTCAACTGGAACTGGGTTACTATCTGCCGGGGTTGGGGTTAGAAGGGGTGTAGCTGGTTCTCTGTCCAACTGGGTAGGGGTACAATCTGCGAGAGTCTGGGTTATGTGTGGTGGATCTGGTCCTTGGGCAAGTACAACCGTGGTTCTATCTGCATCAACTGGTAGCACTATCTTTTCTGAAGACCGTGTTGTTACTCCCTTAGATACTGCCATCACGCTCTCCAATTCAAATGGCTGATAAACAAGAAAAGTAATTGAAAGTATAGACATTGTATGATAGACAGGTGCAATGGATAGTGGGGAATAAAAGAGGGCATGAAATAATTCATATTTATGTTGTCTAACCAAACAGGATAGCATGACACAATTTCACATATATGATGGCTAACTAAACAGGATAGCATGACACAATTTCACATTATGATGGCTAACTAAAAAAGATGGAAAGACATAGTTCAAAATATGAGACTATGTAAACAGGATGACATGACATAACTATATAATGTGTTTATTAAATAGGTTGGCATGCCATAATTCACATACATTCACGGATAGAATGCCATAATTCAAAATATGATGACTGTAAACACTAAACAGGATGAGATGATATAACTATATGATGTCTTTATTAAATGGGTTGCCATGCCATAATTCAGATAGATGATGTGTATGTACTATGTAAACATGATGGCATGATATAATTCAAATATATGATTTATATAGTAAGCAAGTAAGCAGATGGCAATCCATATATGATGTAAAAACTAAGCAATGCAAGACAACATGCATGACATGGGTAATATAACCCTGCCAAGTTTGAGCATAGACCTCAGGGGGGAAATAGGACTGGTCATCAGTCTCTGAATCCTCCTCTGAGGAGCTCTCTGTAACCAGCAAGATGTCTGCTTCAGCAGGTAGCATTGTCTGCTCTGAATACCTTGTTTTCACTCCAGATACTTCCATCACCGCTTCAAATGGCTGATGCACAGGAAGAGTAGTTGAATATACAAACGTTGTCGACAAATGGAACACGTAATACAAAAAAATGATAGCATGATATAATTCACATACATGATGATTGGCTAAACAGCATGGCATTGCATAATTCACATATATAATGCCTTTGCAACAAGATAGCATTGTATAATTCACATATATAATGTCTTGCAACAAGATGGCAATGCATAATTCACATATATGGTAATTAGACACTGAACAGGTGGCATTCACACAAAGCATGTCTAAACTAATCAAATGACATAGCAATGCGAGACACCATACGCACGATATGAGCAACATAACCCTGCCAAGTTAGAGCATACACCTCGGGGGGGGGGAATAGGACTGGTCATCTGTCTCTGAATCCTCCTCTGAGGAGCTATCCGTAACCAGCGAGATATGCGCTTCGTCAGATAGCATAGTCTGCTCTGAAGACCTTGTTTTCACTCCAGAATTTGCCATCACCGTGTCAAATGGCTGATGCACACGAAGAGCAGTTGAATGTACTAACATTGTTGACAAATGTAATATGTAACGAAAAAAAGGATGGCCTGATATAATTTACATATAAGATGACTGGCTAAGCAGGATGGCATTGCAAAATTCACATATATGATGCCTGGCTAAACAAGATGGCGTTGCATAATTCACATAAACGATGAATAAACTAAACAGATGGCATTCGCACAAAGGATGTCTAAACTAAGCAGATGACATATTTGATGTATAAAGTAAGCAATGCAAGACACCATATGCATGATATAACCAACATCAGCATGCCAAGTTAGAGCGAAGACCTCAGGGGGTAAATAGGAGTTGTCTTCTCCTTCTGAATCCCCCTCAGAACAGATATCTTCCTCTCGATTACAATCCGAAATGCGTGGAGGGGGGCTGCCTTTGCGCCTACCATGGAGCGACGTCTGCATGAAATTTTATTGCCACGCAAGGCTCGTCTCTTTTGCTCTACATGTTCAGTTCCATTGTTTACAATAACTGTCATGCATAGGAATAAAACATAGTGAGATTATGTAAGGAGTGCATGCAGAAATCCAGAGTGATGGTAGCAACCTGTGGATAGACCCAAAACCAATAATAGCAGGCAGATAATGGCTTCAGTTAAAAAATACAGATAATGGCTTCTTTACTGTTTGTTTCCCACCCAACATGAAACTCATAGTAGACACCGGAGATTAACCAGATAGTAGATAGATACTATTGATAGCGGCCCCGATATGTACCCCACAACCATTTAAAAACTCAAGTTTGACCATTAGTTTGGAGCTGACTCAGAGTCTAATCGGTGAACAGGACGATAAAGTAGCATGTAATATTAAGCGATGCATAACGTAAGCAGACACGAAAGAGTGCGACCTCTCTTGCGGACCCGTGTAGTCCTCGAGGTCATCTGCTCGGTTGATGATGGTAATGCAGTTTTCATGGCTGCCAGCGGCGGGGAAGAAGATCTGAGGCGGCGAAAGACAGTCTGGAGGCCGGATCCCTGCTGTGCTGGACCCTTCTGTCGTTGGAGCAGCTGAGCTGGGGTGGACGACGGCGCAGCAGGAGCGGGACAAACCACGCAAGGTTTTCTTTGACAACTATCTGTAAGAGAAGTAATTCTGTAAGGGCTCGTTTGAATTGGAGGATTCCAACAATGCAGGGATAGGAAATAGACAGGAATAGGATAGGAATGCACGTGCAAAACAGAGAATTTAAAAACACAGGATTTCTGCCAATCTGGGTGTTTGATTCACAACAATTGGAAGATCACAGGATGCAAAGAAGCATGGTGAGATTAAGTCAAACCACAAGAAAATGTACGGTTATAATGCTATTATGCTACTATCTCTTAGTCTTGTGCTTCATGAATAGGAATTTGAAAAGGAGGACAAGTGAAAATTAAAATTCCTACGTTTTTTCTTTCAAGGAGACACTAAAGGAACAAATCCGTGTGCTCAGTGGACAATATATATAACATGTAGAGTAAAAAAGAGATGCAACAAGTGTACAACCTCTTTGGCGAAGCCATGTCGATCTCAGCGTGATTGGGTTGGCCGGTGAGGATGCTCCGGCTGACTTTGCTGTCGGAGGAGGGGAAGAAGATCTTAGGCGTCTGGAGATGGAGCCCGAGGTACTGCTCCGCTGTGATGGAGGGTTTCGTCGTTGGAGCAGCTCCGGTGAGTTGTACGACGCCGAGGCTGAAGCAGGACAAGAGAGACAACGAACAACGTTAACCTGAGTGGAATTCTAATAGCATCTCCAATACATGACGTAAAATACATAACCACAAAGTGCTAGATGTAAAATACATCAGCCGCTCATCTCTGAACTTAACTGTCGAAACTGAACTTAACTGTCGAAACTGAACTTAACTGTCGAAACTGAATTTTGCTGTCGAAACTGAATTTTGCTGTCGAAACTGAACGCACTAGCAAGGTGAGGCTACACGTCGGTCGACTGACTTTTTCATCTCTGGTCAGTCGATTTTGCAGCCGTTGGATACGAAATCAAGGGCCTGCGGTTCATCTTCAACCTCCACCCCCCTGAGCCGCCAGCCACCACCGGCCAAACAGCAGCCCCCCGCCGCCCGCGGCCGGCGGTGCGCCGCCCCGCCCGCCCCGAAAACACTCCCCACCGCCGGTCCGCCGCCGCCCCGGCCATCCCTCTAGGCCCCCCCGTGCCGAGCTTTTTCTCCGGCGATCCCCACGCCACCGCCCCGCCAACGCCCCGCCACCGCCGGCGACCACCGCCCCCATCCTGAACCCTAAGATAGATAGTGGGGTACCTCTCCGGCGAGCCCCCTCCCCGCTGCGGCTGGTTCTTCCTTCACCCCGGCGAGCCCCCCCCCACCCCCTGAAAATCGACTGACCCAAAAGTCGATTCAGTCGACTGAAGTGTAGCTAAATCGGAGCAGCATCGCAAGCAAGAGCAAGAGCGAGAGCAGCAGCGCGAGCAAGAGCAATAGCAAGAGCAGACCAGGCAGGGGACCGAGAGCAAGAGCAGAGCAGCAGCGCGAGCGAGAGCTAAAGCAGCAGCAGCTCCTACTGATGTGGACGTCGCCGCCGAGGGAGCGACGCCGTGGAGGAAGTGGCCGGCGACGCCGCCGTGGATGGAGCCGCGCCGTGTCGGCTCGGGACCGAGCGCCGGCAGCACCGTGAGATCGAATCAAGAAGAAAATGCGGCGATTAGTGTACAACCTCTTTGGTGGCGCCGATTAGGCCGCAGCTTCATCCGAGGAAACGGTGATGATGATGCTCTTCCGGTGGTGCAGGTGAAGACGGCGGTGTGGGAATGGAGGTGGCGCGAAAGACGAGGGGAACGTCGGGGCAGCTCCTTGGAGGTGGAGGACGGGGTGGCTGAACCGGCGGGACGATGAGATCGACGACGGATCCTCATCCGGTACGGTGGATGAGGGACGTCGAGGTGTTGCTGTGGACGACGTCGTCGGGGAAGAGGCTCCGGCTGGGTGGCGGACGGAGCAGGGTGTGGGGTTTCGTCGCGGGTTTTCGCGGCCTCGGTGTACGAATGGGTGGGCGGATGGGATGGCAGTGGGGAACCATGGCTTAGAGACGCGCTTGTCCGAAATGTGGGGTAAGTTACGAAAGTACCCCCACCGATTTGAGGCGGTTCTTTCGGTTCAGGGGTACCACGGGCATTTCGCGTGTCGGGATTTCACAGGAGGTGGGAGTTTTCGCGCGCGTTGTAATTTCGGAATAGCAAGGCGCGGGTTGAGATGGAGGGAGTTGTCGGAGCACAACGAGACAAAGATATATCTTAAATATTTCGGGCTAACAAGGCGCGGGTTGAAATTTCCGGACAAGCCTAACGTGTACTGTACCAAATCAATGCGCACTACAAATGTCATTCAAAACTTTGAATTCATGTTATGTTCAATTAAAATATTTCGCTACGTGTATAATGCATGCAACCTACTACTCAAATGAACGTTTTAGTGCATTCCAAACGTATATACTACCGCTTCAATATGAACTAAATTTGAATTCGTTTCTCTATTTGAATAAGATCTACAGTAATGATTGTTGTGAAGTCAAAGCATTTGAATTCGTTTCTCTGTTTTAATAAGATCTACAATCATCATTATTGTCAAGTTAAACCATCGTTTGTGTATTATCTTCACAGCACACCACATGATTAGTCTCGAGTTACATATGAACTATGTGTACTATATGAACTCGAACTAGATTTTTTGAATCCACTTTATTTTGATTTCAAATCACATTACATTTCTAGCTCTAGCTAGATCTTCATAATCTAAACCATGTCTCATATGTATAATGTGTTTATCACATTATGTATGGTGCCCCGCCCCCTACGCCTACAAGTATTTAGATGTGAGTTGCAAACACCACACATTACCACAAATTCAAATAAAATGTGAGAATGTTCGATATATAGTATTGTTTAGATTGTTCGATATTTAGTTGTAAGCTGCAAACGCCACACATTATCACAAATTCAAATAAAATGTGAGATTGTTTGATGTATAGTATGGTTTAGATTGTTCGGCATTTAGCTGTGAGTTGCAAACGCCATGCATTATCACATTATGGTATAACATGTGCACAGCACGTGTATCACCGCTATATTCATGCATGCAATGTTTAAAACACTATGATCTCCTATTCAAATATATGAATCCGCTTTCATATCAAATTATGATCTTTGTTAGTCTCTTACACCCACACAATCCTCTAACCTTTGTAGCTACCACTAACTTTCTCTCGTGCATGCACACGCCCTCCTCGCCCTCCCCCTCCCTCGGCATTCTATCCACCGGGCACATTCATTTTTTTCTTTAGGTCGTTCTCCCAGAGTCTCCACAACTCCTTTCCGACACACACCGATCGATAAACCTCTCCAGCGATGCCTGCCTACAACATACACACACACCTTCAATCTCCTCCTTTATGTGTCCTTGCCTCGTGTCTCTCATACGGTCAGACACACGTGTAAACTCTCGCCCCTCTTTTCATCGATCTCACAACCGCACACTCCTCCCCCTATCTAGCTAGTAGTTGGGCCTCTCGCACCACCTCCTAGCTCCATTCTCTCTGTCTATCCGTCTCGCTGGGCCTTATTTGCCTCTAACAAATGGACGTACACCGACCGATCTCTCGCTATACATATAGCTAGCTAGGTCCTTATAACTCGTTTTTACCCACACGTCAATCGATCTACCTCATTAGTTGTGTCTCTCCCTTCCTCCGACAAACAACAATTGATCTACCGATCTAGTTAGGTTTGCTTACCAAACACATGGTTCCCCTTCATCATCCATGGATGCGTCCCGACAGATCTATCACGCACAGGCACACACAGAAACACATCCCCACTCTTATTGATAACATTGCAGTTCCACCCTCAGTTTGTCTAGTAGGCCTCTCCCACCATCTTCGAGAAGCAACTCCATCACCCATCCAGCACTCTACCCCTCTCCCTCCCTCTCTCTCTCCTCTCTCTCTGTCCCATCATATTTCCCGTCCTTCAGTTATGTATGGATGTCGACCGATCTCCCTCAAGACATAGCTGGGTCTCTCCTTCTCAACACATATACGAGTCGTTCTACCTCTATAGTTAGGCCTCTGCCTACCCCTCCCCCACCCCCTCCCCCCCACACACACCGATACATCGAGCGCTCTAGTCATGTCTCCCTGCCACACACAAACTTGACATGTGCCCTCTAACGTTCCGGTAGGCCAGTCGCCCTATATCTTTGACTTGCACACACACACAATTTCGATGGCTCTCTTCATCGATCTCGCACCCACCCACTTGATCCTCTCTTCGACTCTATCGATAGCTATGACCCCTCCCTCTCTTCTCGTGGATTGCCCGACCCTCTATGTATGATATGGATAGGCCTCCATTTCACACACATTGCATGCAAAATTTTGTTTGAGATGTCATCGACACATATTCCCACAAATAATTCACGAAATCAACCCCCACCCCACCCCCACCCCAAAACAAAAAACACTCACGAACGCGGTTTGTATCTCTCACACACACCCACGTAGGTGGGGGACGTGCACGAAGAGAAGAGGTGCATGCACGGCGCACGTACTCCCGTCTCTTTCCCAACCACACCCGCGCGGGTACACGGTGGAGCTCATTTCTGTACGAAAAAGGCAGCCCACGTGGTAATTTGGCACGTGTACTGGTTGTCCACTTGGTGGAGGGAGGATCGTCTACCACGGGTGAACAAACAAATTGCGACTTGACGTGTTATGTTAAAAAAAGAGGCAAACCATGTGGGGCCTACCTTAGAGGCAAGGCTCTATACACTGGAGTACTTTTGATGTGTCCCGTCAACTCGCAGAACGAGGAGAAGCTTGCTTAGTACGCCGTCTCCCCCGCCCACGGGCGCGGTGGCTCGCAGGATGAGGTGAAGCTTGCTCCGCCTTACGCCCGCTCCCTCGCCCATGCGCGCGGTGGCTCGCAGGACGAGGAGAAAAATTTACTACTCCCTCCGTTTACTCCTCGTCCCTACTACCTTGGTTATAGAGATTATATCATATTGTTTGGAATATATATGTCCTTTAGTAGATTTCAATATGAACTACTAGTACATACTCCAAACACTGATGTATATAGACGTATTTTAGAGTGTAGATTCACTCATTTTGCTCCGTATGTAGCACTCTCCCTCGCCCCTCGACCCTCGCCCACGTGGTGGACGTGCAGCAATTCATTCGGTCTCATATAGCCAGAACGATATATACTGCACTACCATTATTGCTCGACTTCCCGAAGAGGCGAAGAGCCAATCGCAAGGTTAATATTTTGGAGATGCCAAGCGCAAGGTTATAGGAGAACGAGTAGTAGGTGCCGCGTCATTTATAAATAAAGTTTTTTTTCTTCAGTGGCACGTACGCAATATGATAGGTTCATATGGAGAGAAAAGGAAACCGCTCCACTATATACATAGTCAGGACGGGCCAGCCTACACGGTTGCTTGCTGGGGTTGCTCTCTTCACACTCTCTCGCACAAAACGACTGTGGCCACATCTCTAACATCCCGGCGGATCACGTCCGCTTGGGGAAGGGGTGGATGCTTAGTGTAGATGCGGTGGCCGTCGCCGACGGCGAAAACCCACTGTCGGCACGTCCCGATCAGGGGTCCCCGCCGTTCTCTCTCACAAAGCCGGTGAGGTTGCCTTCGTCCCTTGCTCACTGCCGCGACGTGGGCAGTTGCCGCCTCCCGCCGCCCTCCTCAAGGTTGAGCTACGTCCCTCAGGTACAACTCCCTTTACAGCCGGCTTGCACCACTGCTCCAGCTGCCCACATCACTCCCTGTGGATATTTCTCTACTTCTTTGCCCCGCACATACCTCTAC
This sequence comes from Triticum aestivum, assembly GCF_018294505.1. Lineage (NCBI taxonomy): Eukaryota > Viridiplantae > Streptophyta > Magnoliopsida > Poales > Poaceae > Triticum > Triticum aestivum. The sequence continues at coordinate 280,640,720 of NC_057807.1, forward strand.
TGGCTTCTACGTACTGTATTTGTGATGAGTTTATGTCTCATCAACTAGTCCCAGTAATCTTATTCTAATCACGCTTCTTCAATTTCTTTGCCACAGGGATGCTCATCTCGATTTTGGTGAAACTGCACAAAATGATCCGATGGTCAAAAGGTTGCAAACTTCATTTATTAGGAAGCTCGAACGTTGCCAGCAAATTGAAGCCTGGTCAGGGTTCACGGTTCAAGGGCTAGGGACTGCATGGATCGTTTTTTTCTTTAGCTGCCTCTGTTCCAAAATAAGTGTCAACTTTAGTAGTAGTACAACTTTGTACTAAAGTTTGCACAAAGTTGAGACACTTATTTTGGAACGGAGGGAGTACATATTTGCTATGATCTGTCAATCATTGAGATGCAATAGCATGCATGTTAGTCTCCTTTGTATTTGATGAAATGTTGCAACGGGCAACCTTGGACGCAAGATACATGTAACAGAAGCTGGAAGCTTCATAGCATTGTACAAATTTATCTCGCTGATAAATTACAGTACGTACTATACTAGTACTTCCTCCGTTCCTAAATATAAGTCTTTGTAGAGATTTCACCATGAACCACATGCGGATGTATATAGATGCATTTTAAGTGTAGATTCATTCATTTTGTTCCGTATGTAGTGGAATCTCTACAAAGACTTATCTACTAGTAATAGCTAGCCCCCACTACTAGGAATTCTCTATCCTCTCCTTGAGCCACATCATCAAAATTGATGTAGCCGTTAGATGAAGTAAATCAGTCCATAATAGCCGTCTGATCTAGACGTTGAGAGGCTCCGCACTAAGCCACATGCAAGCATGCAGAAATACCGTGGCACATGCATGTGAGTGGGTTTTAAATCACATCAACATGTCTGCATGCAAGCATGCACCGGTAGCATGCATGTAAGTGAGCTTTTAAGTCCCATTAACATGTCAAAAAGAAAAATATAATCCCATTATGCAGTAGGAGTTGGCTGATCTTTTTTCCTTACGTGGGATGATCTAAATGATGATGGGAGTTTATTTAGTTTGGCTACCACATTTGTCATGCGGTTATAGAGTTTTTTTAGTTCTATGAAATCGATAATTTTGCGCAGAGAGATATACCGCTGTTCCGCGGCAACGCGCGGGGACTCATCTAGTAATATTTAGGAACGGAGGGAGTACTATGTAAAGAGTTAGGTGTCGCACGGTGATAGTGTGAGGTGGGCCATGTAATCACTGAGCCTGCGTGTTTTCACTGCTCTTGCACGCCTCCGCTGTAAGAATGGAGAAAATTGTAATCTAGTAGTAGTACCTCCTTTCGCCGAAAGCGTGGGACATCCAGCAGTCCTACCACCTCAGTAATAAAGACCAATGAGCCGTCAAATCACATAGACCCAGCAGTAAGTTGGACGGACGAAGCAACCATCACTCTTGCGCCAGTGAGAGGTCGCGTCCGCTCTGCCCGGGCATGAATGCGGCACCGATTCTTTGGAGCGGCGCTGACCGTTTCGGGCGGGAAGCGCGCGCGGGCGATGGAGGGGCTTTGGGTGGGCCAGGCTGGTCAGGAGCGGGCGTGGCAGCTGTCCGCATGTCCCTACCGGACACGCCCGGAAACGAGAGGATGCACCGACTCTCGCGGCTAAAATCGTACACTACACAACATCTCTCTGTAGGAGTAGGTCGATCTGTCGCTCTCTCTAACACACACATGCTGTTAAACACACACACACACACGCACACGCACGCACCTTGGTCCCGTTGCACCTTCTAACGTGACTTATTACACCTAGACGGAGGGAGTAGTAAGTATACGAGATACGGTGGCACACTGACTTAAGTCGAATACAAGTGCCCAAAATTTGTGTGCATGTTATAATAAGGATTCACTTAAAATAGTACGTGAGCGAACAGAGGGATCAATTGGACAGTGTTCCCGAGCAGTAGCGAGATGTGTGAGGTAAGATACACCGCTGGCGCTTTTAATTTTTCTTATTAATTTGTTTGTTTCACCCTCTGACTGGTGGGACCCAACGTACTACGTGGAGAGAGGTAAGGTGACTAAGGCTGCATTATTTCTGCACCACTGTGGATAGTCTTACCACCAAAGCCACATGACACGATTATGATTGAAATCCCAATGACTCCCACACACACAAAAAACACGGCATGCTTGTCACACGAATGCAGGAATGTATAAAAGGTTATTTCCCTCTCGTTGAACATAACGGGAGGGTTGTGTAGCTGGTTAGCCTGTTCGCTCATCAAACTTGAGGTCTCGGGTTCGATAACTACACTTGAGCATAATTTGTGCCAGGAGGATTCTTTGACTGGTCAAAATGTTTTCTAGGGTTTGCACGCTTCACACTCTCTCTCCAGTATATATATACACGCTGGAGCCTCAGCGCTTGTAGTTGCTCTCTTCACACTCTCTCGCCCTCTCCCGCTGGAGCCTCAGCGCTTGTAGTTGCTCTCTTCACACTCTCTCGCCCTCTCCAGATCTAAACAAGACTTCGTTGGCCTCTCTCTCCCCTCACTGCTGCTCAAAGAGCCGGCAGGATCCGTCCGCCGGAAGGGAAGGAGGCTTAACGCTGTCGCCGTCGGCGAGGGACTACCGGCGCAGCTGTTCACTTTCCACCCAGCGGCGGCGCGGGAGGGCCTCCGACCCCTTCTTCTTCGCCGCCGTCCCGTCGCCCACCGAACCACGCCCCAAGAACCTTAAGGTATATTTTACTTACTCCACATGCATTGCTCTAGCTGCATGTATACCATGAATCTAGGACGTGGTTCAAAGAGGAAAGGAGTGGGGAAAAGTAGTGGGAAAAGTTGTATATAGCATGAATCTAGGACGTGGTTCAAAGAGGAAATGAAGAGGGAAAGTTGTATAGCATGAATCTAGGACGTGGTTCAAAGAGGAAAGGAATGGGGGAAAGTTGTGGGGAAAGTTGTATCGCATAAATCTAGTACATGGTTCAAAGAGGAAAGGAAGGGGCAAAAATACTAGTTCAAAAAGGAAAGGAAGGGACAAGGCTGTAGAGTTTGAGCAGGACTAGATTTGCTGCGCTCACATAGGGAAAGGTGTCTAAAGATAACAAAACTGGGACCAACACAAATATGCTCCTTGGTTGTTTGTTCTTTGTTGCAACAGACTGTGCATCACCACAGTACATCGGTAGATGCACATGGTGCTGGTGCGTCCACTGTCCCGTGCAACTCATTAGCTGTTGTTAATCTAAGGCCATGTTTGGTTAAAAACTCCCTAGTCCCTACCTGCTTGGTTCCAGGGACTAAACATGGACTAGAGGTTATTAAATGACATGATAAAAGACCATGTTACCCCTAGTAATGAACTAATAGAAACAAGGTGCGATGTGTGGCAGGGGCAACTGTTGGAAAAAGTCCCAAAAAGACTCCCTCGGGGTCTTCTTTCTTTAGTCCCAAATGCCCACTTTTAGCCCCAAAAAGTCCCTCATGTTTGGTTTATATGTGACTGACATGGAGTTTTTTTAGTCCCTACACCAAAATGTCACTGTAAACAAACACCCTCTAATAATGCCGCTGGAAAATTGATGCAATGCCACAATTAAAAGAAAATTACATGTTTAACGAATTTTATTGTTAATATAATCTCTATGTTAATATTAATCAATGCCACCATTTGAGAAATGCTACTGTCTTGCTTTCTTTCCCATTTAGATAAGGTAGACGCTTCTTTTTGTTGGCTTCTGTGTCATCCACCGTTATTGACCACTAATTGTTTCCTTTGCACCTATGTGTAAACATGGTTATCTACTTCACCTCGTTGCCACCTTTTGTTGCACTGCACAAAACACTTTTGTTTCAAGAGTGTTTTGTGCAGTTCAACCAAAATGTCACACCGACAATGTTGCTTGATTGCTTGATCTTAGTGGAACTGCACAAGTGGAGATCTTACTTCCTATTCGTTAAGGAGAATTTGGTTCAGATCTTCTTCTTGTGAGTTGTTTGAATTCCGCATCATGAGAGGTCAGTACTAGCCTTCTTTCACATGATTCTGCAGTGTGCTTTCATATGTTATGCTACTTGTATGATAATGTTGCTTGATTTTAGTGAACTGCACAAATGGAGACAAGACTTCCAATCTGTATGTGCACCGTAATATCCCATTAAGGTAAGATAAGGATATTTCACAATTGCTGGCCTGTATTTTGCCACTTCCATCAGAAAATTAATGTCATTGTTTAGTGCTATACTTGTGCTCCCTAATTGACATGCCAAATCTTACATTGAAGGCGAAGCTTGTCTGTTATTGAACCAAGTGATGAAGGGGAAGAACAAGCGGAAAAACAAAAATCAACTCCCGGAGTTGTAATGAAGCACTGGAACTGTGATGACACAAGTAATGATATAGTTTTGCATCTTAATTTATTGCTATGGCTGGAACGACCAATTGTTTTTCCACTGATTTGATGACACTCTTAATGTAATACGTAATTATCTCTACTTGTGCAAATAGGGATCTTCTTTGAAGATACCATATATTTTAGTGGAACTGCACAAAAGATGTTGGAAACATTAAACTAATCGAGGAGTATATAGTAAGCATGGCCACCATAGTAGATAGCAACAGATGGTTCCGGAGAAGTGCTTGATCTGTATGCTCTACACAATAAGCCTCCTGACAAAGGTTGGTACTCGCCCACTAATTCATCCATATGATTGAGCTTTGTCATCTCTATTGGTGTTGTGCTACTATTTAGATACTGTCATGAAAAAGTGGTATTGTCCTTGAGAAGTGCTTCATTTGTGTTGTTTTAAATATTTCCTTTCCTTTTTTCGAGCAAATAGGGATGCTAGCATTTAGTTGTCCTCTTGTCTTTCCACAATAGGATCATCTTCCTCTGAAGAAGAATATGGAGTGCGTGAAGTGACTAGTTCCAATTATGCCAGGATGAAGAAGCCATGTCTATCTTCTCATCAGAAGGAGCAGTTGAAGGATGGTTACATTACTCCCCACAAGACCAAACTAACTTCAGCTCAGAAGGACTGACAAATCTCTATTTTTTTGCTGTGATGCGCGAGTACAATGTTGTTCTAGGATTCTCATCAGAAGGAGCAGTTCAAGGATGGTTACATTACTCCCCACAAGACCAAACTAACTTCAGCTCGGAAGGACTGACAAATCTCCATTTTTTTGCTGTGATGCACGAGTACAATGTTGTTCTAGGATTCTTTCTGGTGAGTTCCATTTTTCTAAAAGTGTGCTCTACATGGACCATGTAGGTGCCTGTTTAAACTGTCAATTCATAGTACATTTTGCTTTATACTAATCACTTTTTTTGTATTTGTGCAAACAGGGGTGATCAGCTTGATTTCAACGGGAACTGCACAAAATGTTCATGAATACATAGAATCATTCATTTCCACCACAAGAAAGGAGGTGCCGATAAGTTCAAGGCATTGCAACATATAAGGGCGAAATCATACAAGCTACGCGTGAATTTGGTTGATTTTGGTGGAACTGCACAAAAAGAACAATTGGTTTATTTAGCATGAGGTGCCATGTCAATGTCTGAACTGATGGCAAACCCTGCCCATTCCACAATCGTAGGCATTTGATATTTTGGAATGGGACAACCTTGTCAAATTTCTCTCATTGATTTTAAGACATGCGTTTGATATTTTCGAATGGGACGCCCCTTGCTGTCAGCAGCGTCGATCAATTTTTTCTTAATTCTTTAGTTGTGAAGTAAATATTGCCTCTAACATGTGAGAAGCTGAGATACATAAATATCGATTGTTTTGAATGTTCTCTATGAATTGCCAGCCCTGTGTGTTTGATTGCAATGTACAGAAACGCTAAAAAGCTACTCAAACTCTTTGTACTCATTCTGTTCCTTTTTACTTCGCACATTGTGAAAGTGCATACTTTTTTGTATAAGATTGGTCAAACTAGAGATACTTTGACTGCAGACAAAACTTGTATAGAAAGGACCAGAGGGAGTACATGTGAAACTACTGCAAACGAGGTGATCACCCTGGGAATAATGCTAGTACGTATTGTTTTGCATGTTCATCCAATGCCAGTGATACAGGAATTCGAACTAATCGAAATAAATTCATTCATACACGGTCGGATTTCATATAAACATGCCAGATTTAATTACATTTCATACATTCTTCAACTAAAAAGGGGTGTTTGTGGCCGCATGCATCTCCCAGATGCAGAGGCCGAGGGTCATCCTCCTTTTCTAAAAAAACTAAAAAGGGGTGCGCTAGAGGTATAATTAATTAATCGAAGCTACCCACCTGTGTCCCGCTGAGCCGAACAGAAGCTTCAGTGACTTAACTGCAGGTGCAGTTGCATAACTGACATGTGGCCTGTTGGGCCCATGTGTCAGTCAGCCAACTGCACCAGTAGTTAAGTAGAAGTAGCGTTCTTCTCCAGCACAGCTCTCCGACTCCACGTCGCCACCAAGAAGCTAATCGGCCGTCAATGGTCAACCCGCCTAGCTTGGCTTCAACCGGAGGGTAGCAGCGGTGGCCTTACTTGGACCCGAGTGGCAGCGACCTACCGTGTTCTACTCTTCTTCGTTGTTGGCGGGGCGGGGCCTCGGCGGAGCCGGCGATGTCCTCTGCCTCGTTGTTGGCGGGGTGGGGCCTCGGCGGAGCCGGCGGTGTCCTCTGCCTCATTGTTGGCGCCGCGGGGCCTCGGTGGAGCAGGGCATCATCGACGTTAGCGGAGCGGGGACTCGTCGGAGCCGGCATTGTCCTCTGCCTCGTCCTCGGTCTCGCCAAACAGTGCCTCGCCCGCTTCATCACCCTCTTTGCTAGCCTCTTTGTAGGCGGCCGCAGCCTCCGCCACCCGCATGCGGTACCGCCAGCGCTCGAGGCGGCCCTTGCGGGCGGAGCGGTACGAGTCGAGCAGCGCGTCCTGCTCCGCCCGCTCCGCGGCGATCTGCTCCTCCACCTGCAGGTGCTCCTGGAGGAGATGGTGGTTGTAGGCGGCGTCGGCCTGCACCTCCCGGAACTGCTCCTCACGCATCTGCCTCACCCTGTCCATATATTGGGCACGGGCCTCGCCGATGGTCATGGTGCAATGCACCGACGAGGATGGCACGGAGGAGGGGGTTGGCGCCGGATCATCGACTACCATGTTCTCCATTGGGACATCGTCGTCCTCCGGCTGCCTGTCGGCCAGCCGGTCGGCAGCAATGGCTTCCATCTCCTTGTGGTCCGTCGTCCGCCCGTCTCGAAGAGCGCTGGAGCGCGAGGAAGCCATGGTGGGCAGTAGTGGTGTGGACAGGAAAAAGGGAACGGATGCGGATGACTGCGGCTATGGCCGGCGCAGCAGTTTATATAGCAATGATGGGCGGGCGGAGGGACGGACGTGTGGCGCCGGAGTAGACGCCTCGGCAACCGCGTATCATTAATGTGTGCGGTAGATGGACGGACGGACGGCACTTGTGTCGTTTGAAAGCAGAGCAATCGCCTGCACCGGGAAGCGGGGCGGCCGGCGCTGACTGTTTCGGGCAGAAAGCACGCGTGGGCGAGGAGATGACTTTACTTGGATAGGATGACAATGGGGACCCACCAGGTCCATAGCCTCACGTACGCAAGTGCCACCTTATTATATATATATATATATATATATATATATATATAAAACTATAATTTATTTTGCTTCCTCCTGGTTTCCTGACATCACGGTCCAACACCATTGTCAACCTATGTACTCCCTCCTTTCCGGTTTATAGGGCTTATCTCAAAATTTTAGTTTTTCCATTTTATAAGGCTCAATTTGGTTGTTTTCCATCACATGTTCAGATTCCAAGGTGCATTAAATCATTGCATGCAAGTATTAAGAGAAAATTGACCAATGCATGTACTTTTTGCATGCATGAATTGCAATTAATGCATTGATAAACATAATTTTTTGAGGATAACAAGAGCATTAATTAGGTGCTTTTGCAAAACTACAAAAAGTATTTCACCACTCGCCATCTACCTTGATTGGTGAGATTTTTGAATTGAGAATTATAAATCGGAAAGGAGGGAGTAGTCAATAAACGAGAGAATTGCACAAGAAGCGGCCGACAGCTGGGACCAAGCAGCTCGAGCAGTATTTGTGTTTTTGAGGTGTGAGCACTCTAGAGTTTTTCGATGTTTACCCCAGATATTAATTTTTCTCCTCTGAACAACAACAAAAACATCGCTGCAGGTATTAACTGGGTGGGCTGTGGCCCGTCTAGCCCAGGCCAGATATCCAGCCCAAATATTATTATTTTTTCAAGCTGAAAATGGCTAGCCCAGCTATACTTTTTTTTGAGGAATACCCAGGCAAGGTCAAGTTGTTATTCTCTGCCCCGCTCGGCTGCAAATCTTTCCTAGGAGGGATGCATTAGGCTTAACAAGAAAATGGGCTTTAAGAAATAATAAATGGGATGTAATTATAAAAACTAGGTAGTAACTATAAAAAAATGCACCAAACAGTGATTACTTTATAAAATATTATTTTTGGAATATTGAAAATTTTAATTTCATTAATTGTTGCGAGCGCAATGTTTCATTGGATTTTTACGTAATATAAATTTATATTGAAATTGTACTTAATCTGACTAGAAATTTTGGGATAAAAATATTCGCATCCCATCAAAATGTGGGCAATTTTATTGAATTCTGTTTTGAACGGTTGGTTGAAATGGGCTGTACTTTTAAGAAACTGTAAATGGGCTATAGTAAATTCCATTAGAATTCAAAAATGGGCTACACACTCTTACAAATCTCAAATGGGCTATAAGTTCTCTACCACACACTTCTGGCCTTACTAAGTTGGCGCGTCCCCTAAAAAACAGAGTTGACGCGTATGCAAGGCTTTGTCAATTTATAGTCAACACACGGTTCTAGCAGCAGTGGCCGTTGGATGTCCATCCAACGGATGCCGTGCTTCTTCTTCAATCTCGGATATTCTAGCTTCACCCGCCCAAAAAATTATTCCTCCCCCTGACATCTGGGGCGCACCGTCTCGGAAGCTGACCTGTGGGCCTACTAAGTTGACGTACCAAGGGCTTTGTCAACTTAGTCAATATAAACGATTCTAGCTGCAATGACCGTACGATGTCCATCCAACGGTGATACGTCTCTGTCGTATCTACTTTTCCGAACACTTTTGCCCTTGTTTTGGACTCTAACTTGTATGATTTGAATGGAACTAACCCGGACTGACGCTGTTTTCAGCAGAATTGCCATGGTGTTGTTTTTGTGCAGAAAATAAAAGTTCTCGGAACAACCTGAAACTCCACGGAATATCTTAGGATAACTAATAAAAAATCCTCGCAAAAGATGAAGACCAGGGGGCCCACACCCTGTCCACGAGGGTGGGGGGCGCTCCCCCCTACCTCGTGGGCCCCCTGGTGGCCCTCCGACGCCAACTCCAACTCCATATATTGGCTTTCGGGGAGAAAAAAACCAGGGAGAAGAAATCATCGCGTTTTATGATACGGAGCCGCCGCCAAGCCCTAATCTCTCTCGGGAGGGCTGATCTGGAGTCCGTTCGGGGCTCCGGAGAGGGGAATTCGTCGTCGTCATCATCATCAACCGTCCTCCATCACCAATTTCATGATGCTCACCGCCATGCGTGAGTAATTCCATTGTAGGCTTGCTGGACGGTGATGGGTTGGATGAGATTTATCATGTTCAAGTTAGTTTTGTTAGGGTTTGATCCCTAGTATCCACTATGTTCTGAGATTGATGTTGCTGTGACTTTGCTATGCTTAATGCTTGTCAGTCCCGAGTGCCATGATTTCATATCTGAACCTATTATGTTTTCATGAATATATGTGAGTTCTTGATCCTATCTTGCAAGTCCATAGTCACCTACTATGTGTTATGATCCGGCAACCCCGAAGTGACAATAATCGGAACCACTCCCGGTGACGACCATAGTTTGAGGAGTTCATGTATTCACTATGTGATAATGCTTTGTTCCGGTTCTCTATTAAAAGGAGGCCTTAATATCCCTTAGTTTCTAATAGGACCCCGCTGCCACGGGAGGGTAGGACAAAAGATGTCATGCAAGTTCTTTTCCATAAGCACGTATGACTATATTCGGAATACATGCCTACATTACATTGATGAACTGGAGCTAGTTCTGTGTCACCCTATGTTATGACTGTTACATGATGAACCACATCCGGCATAATTATCCATCATTGATCTGGTGCCTACGAGTTTTCCATATACTGGTTCTCGCTTATTTACTTTTCTGTTGTTACTATTACAATCACTACAAAATACCAAAAACATTACTTTTGTTGTCTTTACTTTTGTTACCGTTACCACCACTATCATATTACTTTGCTACTAAACACTTTGCTGCAGATACTAAGTTTCCAGGTGTGGTTGAATTGACAACTCAGCTGCTAATACTTGAGAATATTCTTTGGCTCCCCTTGTGTCGAATCAACAAATTTGTGTTGAATACTCTACCCTCGAAAACTGTTGCGATCCCCTATACTTGTGGGTTATCATGACCTTTTTCTGGCGCCGTTGCCGGGGAGCATAGCTTTATTCTTTGAGTCACTTGGGATTTATATCTGCTGGACACTATGAAGAACTTGAAAGACGCTAAGACCAAGATTTTGCCCTCAACTACGAGGGGAGGTAAGGAACTGCCATCTAGCTCTGCACTAGATTCTCCTTCTGTTATAAGTAAGCTTGTGACGCCTAAACCTGCTACCGCTATGAATTCTGATATGTCACATGTTATTGATGATGCCACTTCTGCTATGCATGATACTTGTGATGAAACCACTTCTATGCTTGATACTACTGTGCCCCTTGGTGAATTTCTTGATGAGCAAATTGCTAGGTCTAAAGAAAGAGAAATTATTGCACCTGAATACAATGATGAGAGTGATGATGAAAATATGCCTCCTATTCCTAAAGGTTATCTTTTTGATGCAGAATCTTCTGCCGCTATTTTTGCTTGCCAGGATAAATATGAACTTAAGAGGTTGCTAATTAAATGGGGTAAAGAATCTCTTAGAGATAGAATGAGACCCGACCCTGCTTTTGCCACTTCACCTATTTGTGTTCCCGATAAGGATTATTATGATTTTTCTGTTGATCCAGATATAATTACTTTGGTTGAATCCCGATCCTTTCTATGGCTATGAATCTGAAACTGTTGTGGCACATCTTACTAAGTTGAATGATATAGCTGCCTTGTTTACTAATAATGAGAGATCGCGCTATCTTTATTTACTCAAAATATTTCCGTTCTCATTAAAGGGTGATGCTAAGATATGGTTTAATTCTCTTGATCCTGGTTGTGTGCAAAGTCCCCAGGATATGATTTATTACTTCTCTGCTAAATATTTCCCTGCTCATAAGAAACAAGCAGCCTTGAGGGAAATATATAACTTCGTGCAAATCAAAGAAGAGAGTCTCCCACAAGCTTGGGGGAGGCTTCTCAAATTACTTAATGCTTTGCCTGATCATCCTCTTAAGAAACCTGAAATACTTGATATCTTTTATAATGGACTAACCGATGCTTCCAGAGATTACCTGGATAGTTGTGCTGGTTCTCTTTTCAGGGAAAGAACACCGGATGAAGCGGAAATTCTATTGAACAATATGTTGACAAATGAAAATAATTGGGCACCTCCTGAGCCAGCTCCTGAGCCAATTATTGAGCCTATTCCTAAACCAACTCCGAAGAACAGAGGTGTTCTATTTCTCCTCCTGAAGATATGCAAGAGGAAAAGAAATCTATGAAAGAAAAAGGTATTAAAGCCGAAGATGTTAATAATTTACCTCCTATTGAAGAAATACACGGTCTTAATTTACCGCCTGTTGAAGAAGTATATGATCTCAATTACTTATTTACTGAAGAACCTCCCGATCTCCCGACACAGGTAGTAAAGGTAAATTCTCTCTATAGATATGATAAAGCTGAAGTCCCTCCTACTAAAATCGCCAGTCAGTGCTTGGATGAGTTTGATAACTTTATGTTTAAGAAAGATGACTTTAATGCTTATTTTGGTAGACAATTAAAACAAGATGCCTATATGATTAAACAGTTGGGTGATTATATGGCTGATATTAGAGGTGAACTTAAACTTGTTAGCAAACATGCTTCTATGGTTACCACTCAAGTAGAACAAGTACTTAAAGCTCAAAAATAAGCGCTTGATGAAATGAATAGTAAGAAAAATGATTATTCTATTAGAGTGGCTACTAGAACCGGTAGAATGACTCAGGAACCTTTGTATCCTGAAGGCCACCCTAAGAGAATCGAGCAAGATTCTCAGAGAAATGATATTGATGTACCTAGTTCTTCTAAAAAGAAGAAAAAGAAAAATGATAGGACTTTGCAAACTTCTAGTGAACCTATCGTTGAGCCACCTGAGAATCCAAATGATATTTCTATTTCTGATGCTGAAACACAATCAGGTGATGAACATGAACCCAGAGATAATGTTAATGATATTGTTCATGTTGATGCTCAACCTAGTAATGATAATGATGTAGAAGCCGAACCTGCTGTTGATCTTGATAACCCACAATCGAGGAATCAACGCTATGATAAAAGAGACTTCGTTGCTAGGAAACATGGTAAAGAAAGGGAACCATGGGTTCAAAAACCCATGCCTTTTCCCCCGAAACCATCCAAGAAAAAGGATGATGAGGATTTTGAGCGCTTTGCTGAAATGATTAGACCCATCTTTTTGCGTATGCGATTAACTGATGTGCTCAAAATAAATCGTTATTCTAAGTATATGAAGGATATTATTACTAATAAAAGAAAGATACCTGAAGCTGAAATTTCCACCATGCTTGCTAATTATACTTTTAAGGGTGGAATACCAAAGAAACTTGGTGATCCCGGAGTACCTACTATACCATGCTCCATTAAGAGAAATTATGTTAAAACTGCTTTATGTGATCTTGGAGCCGGTGTTAGTGTTATGCCTCTCTCTTTATATCGCAGACTTGACTTGAATAAGTTGACACCTACTGAAATATCTTTGCAAATGGCTGATAAATCAACTGCTATACCTGTCGGTATTTGTGAGGATGTGCCTGTTGTGGTTGCAAATGTTACTATTTTAACGGACTTTGTTATTCTTGATATTCCTGAGGATGATAGTATGTCTATTATTATTGGAAGACCTTTCCTTAATACTGCAGGGGCTATTATTGATTGCAACAAAGGCAATGTCACTTTTCATGTTAATGGCAATGAACACACGGTACACTTTCCGAGGAAACAACCTCAGGTCCACAATATCAACTCTATTTGAAAAATTCCATCAATTATATTTGGAGGTTTTGAATTTCCTCTCCCTACTGTCAAGAAAAAAGTATGATATACTTATTGTTGGGGATTTTCATATCCCCGTTCAGGTAACTTAGTGCTATTCGAAATTTCTCCGGTTCCGTGTTAATCAGAATGAGCTCGTTAACAAGACTTGATCAACCTTGTTAGTGGATTCATTTTGATGATCACGAGATGGATGAAACTAGAAGCACAACCTTCTGTACCCTGTCTTTATATTTTCTGTTATTTAGTAGAAATAAAGTAAAATAGTACTTTTCTGTCTGTCTCCCGACTTATCCGTGCAATATAAAAAATTTCCTGAAAATAAAAGTCCTCAGAATGCCATGCCAATTTAATATGATTTTTTCGGGAATATTTAAGAATTTACTGTGCAAAAATCACCACGGGGGGGAGCTGCCACCTGGTCACGAGGGTGGAGGGCGTGCCCTACCCCCCTGGGCGCGCCCCCCTGCCTCGTGGGCCCACGGTGGCCCTCCTCCACTTATTCCTGCACCCATCTTCTTCCTCTACCTCACACAAACACGAAAAACCAACTCAAGCACGAGTTCCAGCCCTCGTTGCTGTGATTTTCGATCTCCTTGATCAAAGCACCTCTCGCAAAACTGCTTGGGGAGATTGTTCCTTGGTATGTGACTCCTCCATTGGTCCAATTAGTTTTTGTTCTAGTGCTTTATTCATTGCAAATTTGTGCTGCATAGGTGACCATGTTCTTGAGCTTGCATGTCAAATTTATATGGTTCCAAGTAGTTCCAATGCTTTATATAGGCTCTAGGCACTTGTGGGAGTTGTTACTATCAATTTTATTGAAGTTGGTTCACTTTTATTTGAGGTTACTAAAAATTTCAGATTGTTTCAGAAAATAATGAAGAGACTTTTGAGGGGCTCGTCGAGCCGAAGCGCTAAGGAAAAACAAAAGGAAGAAGAACAGAAGCCCAAATTTAATTTGCCTCGCACCGCGGAGGTCCGGCCGTGTGAATGGCCTTCCGATGACTTCTTGAGGAGAGACGGGATTTATGAAGACTTCTATTTATTAATTGAGAATGCTGGCCTCACCGACTTCCTTCACGACCAACGTCATCAGTATCTCTTACTCACAAATACTTTTGTGCAAAATTTCTACTTTTTCCCTAAGATTTCACCTCCATCGGTAGAATTTCATTTATATGACGTTGTTAAGCGGATGCCATTAGCTGAATTTTGCGAGGTTTGCAAAATAACTTTTGAGGGCACCTTGGATGAACCACACCGTAATGAAGTAGAAGCTTTTATTAACACTATCACGGTGGGAGAAACCTGGAAGGTTTCTGATGCAAGAATCACTAGCACACATTTTCCTGTTTTACGCTACTTTGCCTTATTTGCTAGTCGTTGCCTGATAGGCCGTGGAAACTGTGGAAACCTTAGTATTCCTGATGTTATCATTTTGTTCCATGGTTTATATCGAAATAACTCTGATAGTATGGGTGGAATTGTTGCTAGGCGGTTAAGTCTGAACCGTACTAAAGGCCCCATCTTTGGAGGCATTTATGCCTCACGCCTAGCTGGACATTTTGAAATACCTATTAGGCATGAGGAGGAAGAGGAAACATCACTGCCTCGTGCTTATTTAGATTATAGGAGTATGCTAGCGCATGATTTTTTTTGTTAAAAGCCGTGAAGGAGAGCTCAAATATGAATTGTACTTTGATAAACATCACCCTGAGATTATTACTTTGCCTGCTCCCTCTTTGTTTAACTTGTCTGCAGGTCCTCACATCGTTCCGTGGGCGGCCATTCAAGCCTATCGAAATCCTGCACCCGCCCCGGAACCGGAGCCACAAGATGAGCCTCCACGACTATCTGTTTATTCTTGGGATCCAGAGGAGGCTGCCAGCCAATGGCAGTCGGAGCCTTCTCCATCACAGTATGACCCCAGCTTCACTTACGGGTATCCGTCAGGCCATTCCTGGCAATAGACCAACTTAGGCCAGAAGCCTAAGCTTGGGGGAGTACGTATTTCCCACCGACATTACATTCATGTTCACACACACTCATTGCTAGATGTCGGTGTTCATACTCTTTCACTGTAATATCCATGCTAGTTTATTTTATTTTTCCTGCTTTCTTCTTGTGTGTTTATTAAACCTTAAGAAAAACAAAAAAAATAGTAGTACTTTATTTCTTTTCTGTAGTAATTAAACCAGAAAACCCACAAATATTTCCCGTTCTTCTTTTGCTTGTTGGGAGCTTTCCCGTGTAAATAGTTTTTATTCCTTTTCTTTTCTTTTCTTTGGGGGTCAGTAGGAGAAGACCATGATTAAATTGTTGAAGTGGCTCTTATATGCATGATTGTTTATTTGACTTAGAGCCCATATTACTTATCTTCTCCTATTTATTGAATGCTTGCAGATTCCAGCTTAGTCCAATGCACGTGCACTCTTATTATTACTCATATCGTTCGGTCATGCAAGTGAAAGGCAATAATGATGATATATGATGGACTTATTGGGATGAGAAAAGCTGGTATGAACTCGACCTCTCTTGTTTTTGTAAATATGATGATTCATCATTCCTGGGTTAGCTATTATGAAGTAAGCATATTTGCAATGACATTTAGAGATTATAGTTGCTTGTGCCATGCTTGATTAGCTATGAGTTATAATGGTTTGCCTTGCGTGCCAACATGGTATTAGAATGATTATGATGTGGTATGAGGGGATGGTATCCTCCTTTAAATGAATTGAGTGACTAGACTTGGCACATGTTCACGCATGTAGTTGAATCAAATCAAAATAACCTTCATGATATTTATGTTCATGGTAGATTATATCCTACTCATGCTTGTATTTGGTGTAAATTAATTTTGATGCATGTTTACGACTGTTGTCGCTCTCCCAGTTGGTCGCTTCCCAATCTTTTGCTAGCCTTCACCTGTACTAAGAGGGAATACTGCTTGTGCATCCAAACTCCTTAAAACCCCAAAGTTGTCCCATATGAGTCCACTATACCTTCCTATATGCGGTATTTACCTGCCGTTCTAAGTACATTTGTATGTGCCAAACTCCAAACCTTCAAATGAAATTCTGTTTTGTATACTCGAGCAGCTCATGTTTCAACTAGGGCTGCCCTTATCTTCCATGTTAGGCGGTTATTCTCAAGAGGAGTGGACTCCGCTCCTCATTCACGAGAAAATGGCTGGTCACCGGGATGCCCAGTCCCATGCTTTATGCAAACTAAATCAAAATAATTGCAAACAAAACTCCCCTTGGGACCCGTTGAATGTTGGAGGCACTCGTTGTTTCAAGCAAGCCATGGATTGATGCTTGTGGAGGAAGGGGAGTATAAACTTTACCATTCTGTTTGGGAACCGCCTATAATTTGTTTAGCATGGAAGATATCGTCATCTCATAGTTGTTGCGTTGACATTATTATTGGTTTATGTTGGGTATGACTTCACTGGATCTCTTTTACCATGAATTACAATGTTTAGTCAGTCCTTGATCTTTGAAGGTGCTCTGCATTTATGTTTTGCGGTCTCAGAAAGGGCTAGCGAGATATCATTCCGTTATATCATGTTATGATTATTTTGAGAAAGTGTTGTCATCCGAGTTTTGTTATTATAGCTCGCTAGCTAATTATGCTATTGATATGAGTAATTGTGAGACCTTTGTGTTATTGTGAGAATGGTTAGTTCATAATATTTGCTGAAACTTGAATGCTCGCTTTTCATGTTTACAACAACAAGAGCAAACAGAGTTTGTAAAAGTTTTTCTTCTTCTCTTTCAGTTTGTCAACTGAATTGCTTGAGGACAAGCAAGGGTTTAAGCTTGGGGGAGTTGATACGTCTCCGTCGTATCTACTTTTCCAAACACTTTTGCCCTTGTTTTGGACTCTAACTTGTATGATTTGAATGGAACTAACCCGGACTGACGTTGTTTTCAGCAGAATTTCCATGGTGTTGTTTTTGTGCAGAAAATAAAAGTTCTCGGAACGACCTGAAACTCCATGGAATATCTTAGGATAATTAATAAAAAATCCTCGCAAAAGATGAAGACCAGGGGGCCCACGCCCTGTCCACGAGGGTGGGGGTGCCCCCCTGGGCGCGCCCCCTACCTCGTGGGCCCCCTGGTGGCCCTCCGACGCCAACTCCAACTCCATATATTTGCCTTCGGGGAGAAAAAAACCAGGGAGAAGAAATCATCGCGTTTTATGATACGGAGCCGCCGCCAAGCCCTAATCTCTCTCGGGAGGGCTGATCTGGAGTCCGTTCGGGGCTCCGGAGAGGGGAATTCGTCGTCGTCGTCATCATCAACCATCCTCCATCACCAATTTCATGATGCTCACCGCCGTGCGTGAGTAATTCCATCGTAGGCTTGCTGGACGGTGATGGGTTGGATGAGATTTATCATGTAATCGAGTTAGTTTTGTTAGGGTTTGATCCCTAGTATCCACTATGTTCTGAGATTGATGTTGCTATGACTTTGCTATGCTTAATGCTTGTCACTAGGGCCCGAGTGCCATGATTTCAGATCTGAACCTATTATGTTTTCATGAATATATGTGAGTTTTGATCCTATCTTGCAAGTCTATAGTCACCTACTATGTGTTATGATCCGGCAACCCCGAAGTGACAATAATCGGAACCACTCCCGGTGACGACCATAGTTTGAGGAGTTCATGTATTCACTATGTGCTAATGCTTTGTTCCGATTCTCTATTAAAAGGAGGCCTTAATATCCCTTAGTTTCCAATAGGACCCCGCTGCCACGGGAGGGTAGGACAAAAGATGTCATGCAAGTTCTTTTCCATAAGCACGTATGACTATATTCGGAATACATGCCTACATTACATTGATGAACTGGAGCTAGTTCTGTGTCACCCTATGTTATGACTGTTCCATGATGAACCACATCCAGCATAATTATCCATCATTGATCCGGTGCCTACGAGTTTTCCATATACTGGTTCTCGCTTATTTACTTTTCCGTTGTTACTGTTACAATCACTACAAAATACCAAAAACATTACTTTTGCTGTCTTTACTTTTGTTACCGTTACCACCACTATCATATTACTTTGCTACTAAACACTTTGCTGCCGATACTAAGTTTCCAGGTGTGGTTGAATTGACAACTCAGCTACTAATACTTGAGAATATTCTTTGGCTCCCCTTGTGTCGAATCAACAAATTTGGGTTGAATACTCTACCCTCGAAAACTGTTGTGATCCCCTATACTTGTGGGTTATCAAACAGCCGTCGTGCTTCTTCAACCTCTCATCTTCTTGCTCCAGCCGCCCAAAGCGGCGCCGGTCATGCCGCCTGCTCCTGCCTCCCGTGGCCGGTTGTGCTGCCGCAGAGGCCTCACCGGCCCCTACTACTCCCACCGTTGGCCAGGCCATCCCTCCACTCACCCACACCCCCTGTTATTATGCGGCGATGGCAGCGCAGCCGAACCAGTGAACCCTCGTACTCCTCTCCGCGTGTGCATCCACTGCCGCGTCTTCCCCGGCTCCGCGTCGTCCCCTTCCTAGGCCTCCCCGTCGTCCACCGCCGTGGTGCTCTCGGCGCGGCGTGGTCAACGTGGTCAAGGAACGACTTCCATCGGACGTGGACTGTACGTGGAGAGGCTGACAGCTGGGTCCACGGCAGCCGCAGGGAAGTGCCTCCTTATTACGCACAAAATAATTATTCCTCCACCTGACAGCTGGGACCCACCGGACGGGCCACCGTATTTCGTGAAAAAAATGATTCGCCCCCTGACTGCTGGGACCCACGAGCTACATCTTCGCACGCAAGGAAGTGCGTCCGAAAAAAAACGATTAGCCCCCCTGACTGCTGGGACCCACCAGCTACATCTTCGCATGCAAGGAAGTGCGTCCGAAAAAAAACGATTTGCCCCCCGCCTGCTGGGACCCACCAGCTACACCTTCGCACGCAAGGAAGTGCGTCCAGGCAAAAAAAAACGATTCGCCCCCCCTGACTGCTGGGACCCACCAGCTACATCTTTGCAGGCAAGGAAGTGCCTGACAGTCGGGACCCACCTGGTCGAAGCGTACGTAGCATTGTCATCCTGGTCGCGAACGTGTACGTACATACTGGTCGATGTAGAGGCACGCATGTGTCGTAGTAGAGGCGCGCACGTGTCGTAGTAGAGGCGCGCACGTGTCATAGTAGAGGCGCGCACGTAGCATGTACACGTACGTAAAGCGGCCAGGGTGCAAGAAAGAAAATACGGCCACGTATGTGTAAAAACGGGCGGGGTCTCAAACGCTTAGTCGCGCATACGTACAGCGAGGGCTCGTGTTCATGGGGAGACAACGGAATGCGTCGTGTTCATGGGGAGGCAACGGAATGCGTCGTGTTCATGGGGAGGCAACGGAATGCGTCGTGTACATGGGGAGGCAATGGAATGCGTCGTGTTCATCGGGAGGCAACGGAATGCGTCGTGTTCATCGGGAGGCAACAGAATGCTTGAGAGCCAACCGGCTTGGACCGAACAGGCGATGGAAACGAGGCCTGGTGTACCGCAGAACGAAGGAAACGGCCTTGTGTTCGACCGGCCACGTTCGGAACGGGGTCCTGTTGATCGGGAGGGGTGTGGCATACCGCAAAACAGAGGAAACGGACCTCCTACGGTCGAAACGGGGGTCCTGTTGATCAGGAGGGGTGTGGCGTACCGCAAAACGGACAAAACGGACCTCCTACGGTCGAAACGGGGGTCCTGTTGATCGAGAGGGGTGTGGCATACCGCAAAACGGACGAAACGGACTTGTGTTGGAGCGCTACGGTCAAAACAGGGGTCTTGTTCATCGGGAGGGGTGTGGCGTACCGCAAAACGGGACTCCACGGGACACTGTTCATCTCCACCATCGACCTCCTCCAGCCTCCACGGGCTACCGTCGACCTCCTCCAGCCTCCACGGG